>NW_010400910.1:38736-81086 GCF_000710305.1 Buceros rhinoceros silvestris
GAGCGGTTCTGTAGGTGTGTAATGAGCTGTGGCTTCTTCTGGGAAGTTTGGGTTGTGAAATAAATTGTAGATGGTGCTAACTTTCCATTACAATATCCAGCTCAATTTTCTTTAGAGGTTGCTATGGATATCAGAATATGGTGCCAAACTACCTTAAACCACTATTCCAGATGATTATTCTCATTTCAGGACGTAGATGCCTTGATTCCACTCCCACACTAAAAAAATCCCACTGGCAGGAGCTGGACCAGGGGAATAAACAATAGTGCTTCTTGTGCACACAGTCAGTTCATTTCACCCCGCTGTCAGAACCAATTGCATTTATCTGTTCAAAGGACAAATGTATCAAATGGGAGGAAAGGCAAAATGCAGAATGCTGCTTACACAGAGACAAGCTCCTTGTGGCTGGTGCGCTGGGGTGCTGCAGAAGCTCAGAAGAATAGTGGGCTGTAGTTGATAGGCTGGAGGAGGGATGGAGTCCTGCATGCACCACAAATTAGAGCAGATTTTGGATTACTCTGATGTTTGTGGTCTTAAAAGAGCTGAGTTTTAGGAGTCTCGGTCTGACACTGTGTTTAACCTGGAAGCTGAGGGAATTAGCTGAGGGAGGACAAGGCATGTAAGTGAAGAGCATCTTCAGGGCACCTATCACCTCTTCTGTTCTGAAGAGGAGGCCGTGATCTTTGCAGACCCGCATTAGCCAGGTGACCAAATGCTATCATGCTCGACTCATTCCATGCTTGTACCTGGTGATTACTGATTCCTGTTTTTCGAAAGCCTTAATATACATTGCACATGCCCCCTTTGAATGGAAATGCTGTTTCATGGCATTTAAGAGTGCAGAGGTCACAGCTGCAAAACAAAATGTTTAACAGAAATTTTGGAAATTACTTTTTTTTGGCCATGAAAAGTCTTTTTCTATTTTGCTTGCATGATATCACCATTCTTCTAGCTCTTAAGTGGTAATGGTCATTGAATTAATCAACAGCTGGCAGTGGAGACTTGTCTTCAGACTTAGGGTGGAATGGTGCTGTATTTTATGATGGATGCTCATCTTTCCACTGGAAATTTTATGTGCTTAGGGCTGGCCATACATATAGGTCAAAAGTGGGTGCCTGTCTCAGGAAAACAACAGTCCAGGTTAATTGCTGCCCATGAACTCACAAAGAGGTCAGCTGGAGGGAGGATGTAGTGCAGGTACTATTGTCATATACATTTTCTAGAAGGAAATTTTCATGACAAAAAATTATATGTGAGAAAGTTGGATTTTCTAAAGCCATGGGAAAAAAATGGGAGTAAGAGAACTGGAGTGAAATGGAGAACTAAGGTCAAATTACTTTAAAGCATATAAGCTAGAAGCTGCCAAAAGAAGTCCATCAAAGTAAAATTCACCCTGAAATTTAAAACTCAGGTTTAGCTGGAAGAGGGAGAATGTCAGGGTACAGTAACCAAGCCTAGAGCTGAAGCTTACCTACCTGTAGAAGAGAATAGAGTCTGTCAGAGCATTTTCTAATTCTGTTCCTATTATCTGAGAGCAGAGCAGATGACAAATCTGTTAGTTCAGAGTGTTGACACAATACAGTTTTATAACTTCTTGTCAACAGAACATAATTGTGTTCAGATTAGCCCATCACAGGGGAATAGCCATAGGATCATGCTGTTCGTAAAAATAAATGTCGTGTTCTATTTCTGGGAAAACAAGAGGGAAATAAGAAAAGCCGTACAAGAAAAAAAAAAAAAAGAAACCTTGAACTAAGTCTGTTCTTTGGACAGAGTTTTAGTTATACAGACCCTGTGATAGAGCAGTTGTTCACCCAGATCTGACACCCTCAGGTCCCTATGTTGGATGCCAGGATCCTGTGTTTCTAGTGTGTTTCCCTTCCTGCTGCCCCATCCTGTCAGTTCCAAGCACTTGAGTGCTCTCTTCCAGCAATCTTTGGGAACCGATGCCAGCTATGAACCACTAGCAGTGCGTCAACAGCAGCAACTACAGAAACTTGTCAAGAAGGGAGGGAGATGCTCTGCAGGCCTTGTACGTGGTCAGAGAGTGGAGCAGCAAGCCTGATGGCAAGGCTTTGATGACAGGGTGGTCACCAGTTCGAGTTATCTCCCTGACTGCTCCTGTTGCTGGACTTCAGGGGTCACCTTGCCAAAACCCGCAGTTATGACCCCTTTGGGTCATTGTAGCTGTGAGGCTATTAGCTTCTCTCTCCCAAGCTGGATACCCTCTGCCCGTGGGAGGGAAGGCATTAAATTGCACCTTGCTCTGTTCCCACAGAAAATCAATCCACTGCAGGCATCCATTTTCTAGACAAAATGAAAACTCAGATGTAGAAACGTGTTGTGTTTTTCAAGATTAAGCAAAGCCAGAACTAGTATTTTTAATAAAGCAGATGGAAATATTAAATTGGTTTTGTTGTAATGGAAATAAAATTCTGCCCATCCATCATCTTTTTTCATGAAACTCTGGAGACAGTTGTAAATGGAAATCTGAGGGCTGAAGGGGTTTCGGGCAGGTAGTGGTGTTCGTGCACAGCAGACGAAGGGGATTAGTCAGTAAGAGGAGGAACTAGCATCACTTTGGGCTCCCTCATGGTCCAGCACAGGTGCAGTCCCTCCTGATTTCCTGTAGCAATTACAGTGTGAATCACAGCAATGCATTCGGATTTAAAAATAGAAACATGTTCTTAGGGGGAAGAAACAAACAGAAAAACAAAATCCATTCTCAAAATCCCAACTCCATCTCCCTTGGCCCAAATTTTCTTTTCTCGTAAAGTCATGTCATGTCTCACACCTTCCCATTAGTTTTTGACATGCTACTTCACCAAATGAGAGACCCAGAGGGGATGTGGGTTGTAGGAGCCTTAAAAAAGGAATAATTAATCTCCTCTGAGAGTAACATGCTGCTACGTATCACTCAGCATTGCATCGATAGCTTGATGGAGTCAGGAGAGGTGACTGAGAAGGAAACAGGAACTAGCTTGCAATGTTTAGTGATGAAAACTGAGATATTTAAAATCTCCAGCGCCCGTTTGCTCTGCAGTCTGCTCAGATGCATTCAGTGTGATTACAGCACCCAGACAGAAGAGTGTCATCTTCTGTGCTCTTGGTGCCACTTCTATGGCAATTTAGAAAATGATCACATAGAGATGGAAATGGTGATTAGTTAACACACACACACACACACACACACACACACACACAGAGCTTTCTCGAATTCTGATCACGCAAAGCTTTGAACTTCTGGAAGCCGTTGTACTGAGAAAATGCCTACCCCATAGGTAGCTGCAATTATTTTGCCGTCTTTATTATTTACTGCATGACACTGTATGTAAGCTTTGTGCATGACACGGACAATCTCCAGTCTAGAGCGGCAGCTACATCTTAGATGCAGAGAAGGTTCTCGTTAAAGCAAGGGGCTGATGGGAGAAAGCATCTGCCACTCTCCTCTAATTGGTGGCAGCTTTGGAAAAGAGGGGTTCATACCACATCTAAGCCTAAGCCCAACAGGGCTGCTGGTTTGGTTTGAGTTTTCACTCCTGCAGCCCAGTCTCTCTCCCCTGCCTGTGTCTCTTAGGGTAGCATCACACAGTGGTGGAGTCATTTTGCAACTCACCCAGATGCACTGAAGCTGTTCAGTAATGGAACTTTTTTTTTTTTTTGCTTGCACAACTGAAAGAAGGTAGGAAGGCTACAAAAAGCAGCCAGAAGTCCCCAAATCTGAATACTGAGCAAATCCTAGAAATAAAGAACAGCATAGCTCTAAGTGTCTTGCAGGAGCCAGGCAGCCATAGCAGGGAGGGCAGAAGGCTGCAACCCACTACTTCCAGCACGTTGCTCTAAATGACCAGGTCCCTTATCATGTGCTAGTATCTCAGCACACTCCCATTCAGTGGGACACCCAACCTTGCAACTTCAGGATGGAATTTGCAGCCAGGTTTTTTTTGTTTTGGTTTGGTTTTTCCACGGTTTCCATCAGCTACAAAGCAAATGGTCTCATATCCCCTTGATTTGGATGCTGAGGTATTTATATGAAAGGATGGGAAAATAGCCATATGCACATCTAGATACCCAGAGGAATGCCACGAGCAGTGAGGATTCAGTGAGTGAGCAGCTGGGAATTAAACTGATGTTTCAAAGAGAGGAGGGGATAAGGTCTCATCTGGTCACAGCTGTTCAGCTGCTCAGACAAGATGCAGAGGGTTTCTCAGGTGGAGCAGGCAGAAGGAAGGCACTGAATCATGTTTTCATCTTTGCTTCTGGGTGAGATCACAGTGGAGTAGCAGCAACAGATGTTCGCTCCAACCACTGTGTCAACATCCAAAAAATCAGTATGACAGGTAGTATCAGCCCCTGAAGTACCGTATTTGACAGAGTGGCCCTGCAGCAGGTGGGTAGCTTCAGATAATTGTTTTTGCTCCATGATGGGTGAGAAGCGTCCCAGCTCTCAGGAGACGCATTCAGGACTGGCTGCCGTCTGATCCTGATGAATTATGGCTTAGTCTTAGATGCAGCCCTCAAAGAGACATGGGACTGAAATGTCATTAGGCAGACCATGGCAGCTCAATGGAGAGGCATAAAAAAGTATATGAAGTTTTGGGAGTACAACAGCATAACTGGAATATATCGAGGAAAAAAGCAAATTCCTCTTCTCTTGCTTTGCTACTTAAAAGGAGAAACTTTCCTTTTAATCCATGGCACAAAGATCCCTGATTTCCATTAAGTCTAGCTTACTGGAAATTTTGAAAGAAAACTTTAGCTCCGAGTAGCTGAATGCAATGCCTTCATTTTGCATAATCATTACTGCCAAGGGCTAAAATACAGCATTTTTTTAAGAAATTAGGGGCTTTAAAAATAAGACATCATCATCTCTTTCTAATTTCACAGTCACCATTATCCATTTCACCTAATTTATCTCTTCATTAAAAAAGACCGATTAGTGGTGACTACTTGGTACAAAGCACAACTTTTCTTTATGAAGACTCCAGCATGAAAAATCAAGTAAATGGAGAGAGAGAAGAAACTAATAAATGATTCTGCTTAACACCTTGGCTAGTAATATGAGTGTCAACACAGCCACAGCTCAGTGAGACACTTACGTATGTGCGTATATTTAAGCACATGTTTAAGCCTGTTTGCATTCAGCTTCCTGCCAAGGACATACTTCACTTGTGGGACATATGTGACTTAGGAATATGTTAAGTGTTTCAGTGTTTTGGTACCAGACCAATAAAAGCCCCTCACAGGTAGCTGGCTAAGTATGTGCAGTTTTTTCTCAGGTGACAGGGGTTCACAATTGTACCATTCACTGACCTGTGAGTGTTGCACTGGTTGAAGGACACCGAGGGATAGAAGGAGTCTCTGATAATCTTTTCCTGTATTGGTTTACTGAGACTTTGTTTCACGAGCCCTGCCTAGCTTGCTTTAATATCAAAGGAGAAAACTGGTGCATCTGCGCTGCCGGTTTGTGAGTTACAGATGGGGTTGAAGTGTTTTGACATGATGGACTCCAGTACTGGCCAAGCATGCTGTGGTAGGGCAGAGGGAAACATGAGCTAGACATGCCAAAGAAACATGTGAACATCTTCAGATGTGGTCTAGCATTTTAGTAATGATCATTCCAGTGGAGATGTCAAGGATCACCTTGGTTTTTCCAGGGGTTATGACTATGGTACTCTGGCAGGAAGCATAAGACCTGTCTTTGATGTAGCAAAGAGAACTGATGTTCTGGAGCCACTCCTGAGAATGCAAAGAAAACTTGGGAAAATTATGGAACTGGCTGGAATCTTACAGTTTTGTGAATGACATTTCTTTGTTTGTGGAAGTCATCCCAAGCTGTGCTTTTACATCTTTTCTCCTCTCTAGTGACTACACACGTGGCCTCAGTGTTAAGTATGCGAAGGGCCTTGCTGGGCAGCTGTAGGTGGTCCTGCGGCTTGTTAAACATGACAGTTGAATGTGCGGATGCCCAGTAAATGAGTGCAGTTCATCATAGCCTTTAGAAAGCTAATTGGCTACTAAGCTTTTGAAGGGTCAGATACATTAGTACCTAGCCCCACTCTGCTCTTTGAACAGCAAGTGATTAGGAGCAAGTCTGACTAGTGTGCCTCTTCGCCGTCCTCCACTTCTGGTATATACTTATGAATGACCTTTTGCTGTGGCGTGTGTGTGAAATGGATAGAGAAAGACACAAGCCCTATAAATAGCTCGCAGACAGAGCTAAAGGCTGTTCTTAAAGTGCATAATGTTTCCAAAGTAAATAATTAGGGCTAGCTTTGCGGGTCTGTGTTTTAGTTAGAGTTTGAAGGAGATGAAAAGCATCAGATCTGATTTTCAACCCTCTTTCATCTCAAATAGGAGCCATCGACAAACTTGGATACAAGTGCTTTTACATCCAGGCTTGTTCAGCCTGTCGATGACTGAAAATCCATCAGGATTGTTTTTGCAGGATTCATTTTCCACAGTTGCAGGCTTTCTTGCTGAATGATATGTTATTAATCAATCTTGTAGTTTCAGAAATGTATGTTTTCGGATGCTCCCCTGTCTTAACGGGACAGACCCCAACAACAGCACTGGGTGACATTATTTATTTGTGTGTTTTCTGAAAAGATGGCAGAACATCTGAATTGGCTCCAGCAGTGCTAGTTATTCTCATTGTTCCAATTTTGAAAACAATTTCTTGTGGCCTGGCTGCAACTGGATAAACCACTGTCTTGAAATTCCCCCAGAACTCAGATAGATACTTATTTATTACTTAAATATGAGCTAAGAGCGGGAAACTCTTATAATTCCCCAAAGCTCTCCTCTAAAAATAAAGATCCATTAGTTCATCCTTGATAAATAATCATTAATTGTTCCCCCAAGTGAAATCAAACTCCGAATTTCTATCTCCCCGAGCTTCCTTCTTGGCTTTCTTTGACTGTGGGTACAGTATTTTTGTCTCCTTCTGCCAGTGACATTCAAGTGTTAAAGCCAAACTTTGTGAAGCCATGTGGAGGGCAATGTCGGTTCCTGATGTAATTCACATAGTAGCCTGGAATGACCCCCATCCACTCACAGGGACTTCTGTTTGTTTTGGCCAGTGCTTAGAGCTTCATTTCCCCCCCTCTATCTGGAAGATATCATACATATCCTCCCTGTTTATGATCATACTCACCTCTGATATTTCCTCTTCAGCATCATTATCCATCTTCTGGATTAGACATAAACTCGAAGTCCTGAATACCCCTAGTCATTGAAGATCTGATGTCGCTTTTCACAAAAGATGGCTAACCTCCATGTCCTGGCTACAGGCCAACTTGACTAATTATGCTCTGCCTACCAGAAATTCCTCCTGCCGTTTCAATGGTCATCTTGTTTTCCACTTTCTGTCCCAAACAGCTATCGAATAGATGCTGGTTTTCACTCTGTGTTACAGTTCAGTAGAGAATGACACTTTAAGCTGGTAGCACTTTTTTCTATTATTAAAACGCTTTGGGTCTTGGGGGCAAGCTAAGGTGCTACGTTTTTATTTTCAGGAGAGGTGCCCATGAAGCAATAGTCTCCAGTAGCTCCACACCTTGTTGTGGAAGGATCCCGTGTCAGTCCTCTATTTCTTCTCACTAGCTATTATTATCTCTAGCTATTCTTATCTTGCTGACATTTTACTGAAGCATTTCAGCATTTATTCATTTTCCTGTCTTGCTTTTTTTGATGCCTTTAGAAAGAAGCGCTGAAACAGCCTATGGACTGAGAGGAGTTATGTGCATTTCCAGCTGCTGAGAAACCTGGCCAAGGACTCTTTCATATAAGGCAGAACTTCTAATTTAAATGTGTACTATTACCACTGGTTGTCCTCTGGTTGGGTTTTAGTTTAAAATTAACTAAACATATGACTGAATTTTTCTCAGAGTGGGTTCCAAAAGGATCCAGGGGACAGGAGACTGTGGTGAGACTTTGGCAGGTAGGAGGACTGCCCCTGGGAAGTCTTCTCACTCCAACTACAGAGTGCTCTCTCATACTCACCCTATTACCCTCTTAAGGATATTTTCAGATCTCGGCTTTCACTCAATCAGAAAAGATGTGGTGCAAAACAAAGGATGCCAGGTCATGCCAAGACGTGTGTGGAAAGGGTAGAGAGGATGTGCAAAGCACCAAGAATTATATGCCCAGGGTAATCAGAGTTGGACCACGTTTTCTATTCTTTTCTCTTCTATTTGATCACGGTTTGCCAAAATCAACAACATTGATTTTAATACAGGTGCTTTTGTTCCCAGAAATGGTCTGAATGAAACCTGGGATTATGAATTCTTTCCCACAGTCATACTGAACCTTGGGAAGATTTCCATGCAGAGGATAATCTTTTTATTATTTATTTTTTCTTGTTCTGTTTGCTGTTATTATTTCCCCTACCCAGCTTTGATACTGCTGTTACAGTGTTTTGCTCTCCCACAGCATGGTGCGGCAGAGGGGCAATACCCACTACAGATGGATCTCATAAATGGGCCTTTGATTGCTCATGTGTCATGGAAGGTCCAACCCAAGTAATACCTGAGATGTCAGTATTACAAACACGGTATGGAGGGGCTGCCAGCCTTCAGAGAGACAAAATTTGGGATTGAGGCTGAAACAGAAAAAGGCAAGTTGCCTTCCATGCAAGCCCTTCAGGCACATTCGAACGTAGAATATGAGAACTAAGTATGAAAATTGAAGTAATGAAAAAAATTGCCCCAGTTTCACTGTTCCTTTAAAACTTGAATCTCAGCCCAAGATCACAAATAGTTTCTCTCAGGTCTAAAGAGACTCTGGGCACAGTTTTGAGTAAATCTGGACTAATTTGATGGCTTAGTAATAAAAAAATTATGTCAAATCTGTTGTTCTTCACTGTTCCAATGTGAAAGCTGATGAAACTTGTTAAAAGGGAAAGGTGGATGGTGGTTAATCATGTACCTGAGAAGCAAGTGATGAGAGTCCCTCTTAGGGAGTTTTTTTGGGACGAGTCATGTCACATCTCTATGTATCAGGTTTTCCATCAGTAATGACAGGATGGGAGGACTCACCTGCCCTACCTGCCTGTCTTATTTGCAAAATAGTTTGAAAATCTCTGGGGATGGTGTAATAAGTGTTAAAATGGCTTCATTCTAAGCCGTTTGAAGTTTCTGTCTTTGGTGGCGTAGGAAATCTTAGCTTTTCCACAGCGAAGAGGCAACAGCTGACCTATTAGTTTGTGTCCTATATATAGTGATCCATCAACACCAGGATCAATTTCCTGAAGGTCACTAGCTCTTTCAAATCCTGCCGTCCTCTCTGAATTCAGATAGCGTGGACTTGGCTTCTCTCTTTCTCACCTGCATTTTCCCTTCTTTCTCTTCAGATAAACACAGGCATTACAGCTTTAAGATTTTAAGACCTTTCCCAGATGGAAAAGGTCATTTGTCTTTCGCTACTCAACACTTCCTTCATGAGTTCATTTAAACATTGCCAGACATCAGAAGAACAGAACTCAGCTGTAGGGTTATCTCTGTCTTATTCCCCTTTTGTCTAGGTGGCAAAACTGATCTAGAACAAAACTGTTTGGTTCCCATAGCAATTTACAGCATGTAGTGACCATGATACTGTACTCGTCCCACTCCTTATCTACACCTGTTATTTCTTCCTTTGCCACCCAGCTCAGAGCTATAATGCTGGCATCATTTTGAATGGCATTAAGCAGGCTATCCCCTAAGTTTCACTCAGTTTCTCACTGTTTTTGGTAAGGACAGGATGTACTTTTAATCTAAGTAGTAAAAAGCAAACACTTTATTAGCCACTTTCAGTCATAGTCTCAATGAAAAGTTGATTAAAGGAGTGGAATGAAGAGATATTACACTGTATCTACTAATCTTGGTGCATTATTTATATGAAATCAGTCATCAAAATTAGTCATGTGCATTATCTTGCTGTGTGTGGTCTGGTTTCAAATGGGGTGTTTGTTTCCATTCAGCTCCACTGGATACACTTAAGATACACATTTGACATGCTAGGCAGTCAGATCGTATTTTGAAAGTTTATTATGTTCTCTATCTCTCTGAATCTGCAGGCTCAGCATTAAGGGACCATTAAAAGCTTTCAGCTGAACTTTTCAGCGTGTCCGAGATGAGACAAGTGACAAAAGTCATTCTTTCCCGTAAGTCAACAAGCGCAGCTGCTGAAACATCCACTAGAGTGGTGCTGGCTGCTGGCATGTCACCTCCCAGCCCACTGCTGCCTTTCAGCATGCTGGGTGCTGGTGGTGCATCTGGCAGTGGGCTGTTGGGACAGCTCTTGCAAGCAGAGCGGTGGCCCATGGAGCCCCAGACAACAGTGGCTCCGGTGAGAACAAGGCCCTCGTTGTCCTTCCCTGGCAGTGGCAGCGGAGGAGCATTGCTTGCACCCGGATCTGTGCCAGTCTATGGAGTGCTGCCCGCTGCATCAGGGAGCAAGATCCTTCTGGCTTTGCTGTTAGACACTAGTAAAGTCTTACCCACTGCCAGTATTGGATCTCCTAGTTTCTAAACTTCTCTTCTCACTTTTCTCCCAGGATGTGCACCAAGAAGAATCAAGGTTCTTCCTTCATTCTGGGTGGTCAGTGAGCTGTTCCTTCCCTCCCCTCCTTGTCTCATCCTTTCCCACAGAGGAAGCAGATAGAGTTACAAGTTTCATGCGAGGAGAATAGTTTAATGATCCCTCCTTAAGGTCACTGTCAATGCTGTTGCATAAATTCACCTACTAGGGGCTGCTGTAAGAGCAGTGCCCTTAACCGGAGAAGGCGGGGTGTAGCGTTACAAAGCGGTGCATGGAAGTTGCCCACTTAAATCACTGAAGCATTTTAATTGACATTCAGTAACTCTCTGCTTTTCTGAGAGCTGCCTTTAATAGAGCGAGCACTGCTAATGCCGGTCATGGGGTCGCTCTGTGCTCCCTGCTACAGCTCCTGGCTTGAGCTGCAGCCACAGCACCGTCCCTGAGAACTGCATCTGGAAGTGGTGTCTCTTCTACTGCAAAGGGGCGCATGTAAGAACACAGCCACTCGTCAGGCACAACACAGAGCTGCAAGCAAGTTCAGCTTCGAGGGGAAGAGCCAGGCTAAGGAACAAGTGGCTGCATTGGCCATGTACTGCCCAGTGCAGTGGAGAGTTGAGGCTCCCGCTGAGTTTTTTGCAGAAGCTGTGGGAGAATTTGCCTGCTCATTTTTCGGGGAGCAGGGAAAGCAATGCAGGGAAGTGGGGAAGTATTCCAACTGATCCCCTTCCCTTTGGTCCTTCCTTCCCTTTCCTCATTGAAGTCCTTCAAATCTATTGCATTTTTAACCCAGTGAAGGGCTTTTCACATTTCACATCACCATCTACTTCTTTATGTTTTTCATACAGTTTCATAACATGGTAATAATTTTATTACCTTCAGCTTTACTCTGCAACAGCAAGTAGGCAAATACTCTTTCACCATCACACTGTTTTGCTCACTTGCAGGCAACTTAAGAGCTGATGTAAGGACATGATACGGAATTCATCTTGCAGCCCCAGACCTGATATATTCATCCTATAGAACGAGGACCTGTGCTCTATGCTCTTGAGAATCTTATATTAGGTACATATTCCTCAGCTGACTATAACAGGGAACTTGTCTTTAAGCTGCAAAAATACCCCTTCAGAAATAAAAGAGTAATGATGAAATCCTAAAATATATTTTATACCAAGATACGTTTCTGTTCTCTGTATATATTTGGGAAATTTCTTATCTTGAAACAAGTGAACATGTATAGTTGAGATGCACTATGCTCGTGAGGGGTTGTAAAGTGCCTTAAGAAAGTTAACAAATCAGGTGAGCTAGATACAGCTACTCCTGTCCCTGTCAGGTAGTGCCTCACTGGGTGATTAGTCTAATTTTTTTCCGAGGTTTACTTCCCTAAGCTGTTTCTCCCAGTGGGTGATAACTGTGCTCCTTTTTGCTACACTTCCTATAAACGGGGCATCTGGGATTCAACCTCTCAGCTACAGCATGAGTGAATGGGGCAATGCCAGACGTGAAAAATCCTCTGGAGATTTCAGTACGACTTCTAGCAAAGATAGGAAGCAAGCCACAGTCTTTTCTCAGTAGCTTTCTAGTTACAGTGACTAAGAAGAGGGTCAATACCTTCAGCTTCTGACAGAGACAAGATTCGCCCTATGCTCCAGAATGAACTATAGCTGTAAGTACAAATGGATAACCCTTGGTCAAGGATACATCCCCCCTGACTTTTCTCATAAGATATTAATAAGCAAAAGGCATTATCACATTCCATTTAACAGGTGTGTGGAAGAAGGGGAAATCTCATAATCATTTAATGCCTTCTGCAGAAACATCCTTCATCAGCTTTTGCTAATGACAAGGCTGAAGCCATTTTCTGTTTCATTTTCCATTTAAAGCTGAAGATGAACTTCAGGAGTAACCAACAGCAATTTTTTCTCTAAGGTTTGCTTTCTTCATGTAAAGGAATGCCAAGGTAGCCTCACAGGGTTTCATGAAAAAACTAGAGTTCAGAGGAAAAATTACACGGCTTTAGACCACTGTCTCTGTTAGTTTATTAAAATATTAGTCTTGTAGAGGTGTGTTAGACTGATTTACCTTCCGTGGTGTTTAAAAATAGCTGTAAGAATAATGGGTTTCATCAAAATCATTAACTGGGATGTTACTTTCATTTTTTAACCACAGAACAAAGTGTCACAGCCAGATTAAACAAGCCAGAAAGCATTTGGAGTGCACACGAACAGCTAGCAATTTTTATATATATACCTTAACCATGGAAAATCCTGGAAGATATTAGCCGTCTTCTGCAGCAGATTGGTCAGAATCCCCAAGAAAGATCAGATTGTTCGAAGTGGCTGGTATTTGTACCAGCTGACATGAAAAGGCTCAGTTATTTATAGCGGTTCGCCTGCGTCCCCACAATGCTAGGGGACTGAATGAAATTGCAGAGATGAAAGGACGTTTCAGTCTAACAACTGCAAATAGCTCAGCAAAATTCTAAATTATGGCATTACCAAGCAGGAGAGTTGCCCGGCTTAATCAAGGGTTTAATCCTTATGGGAGAAATGACATCCCATAGGAAACTTTTTATTCGGAGGGGGTGCGTTTTATTTTGATAACGCTTAACTCTCTGTGTAGGGCAATCCAAACTTTAGGGCTTCCCTTCCAAGTTTTCTTTGCGAGCTGTGTCATCCTTATCTGGTTGTGTCAGCTAGCCACTGTCATGGGGTTGCTTTTTTTTTTTTTAGCTATAAGATTTGGATGTGGGAAGAGAAACTGGGGTCATATGAGGAGAGTGGAGGGACTGGGAAGAAGTGTGGATCCAAGTTCATCTGGGTGAATGTTCACCCTTTTGTTGAATATTTGGTAGGTGACCAGGGATCAAGAGGGAGAAAAAAGAAGATATTTCTGATTAAAAGAAAAAACATAGATAACACTTACGGGAAAAGAGAAGAGCAGCAACCATGGCCAATAGGAGCAAAAACTCCTGTAAACTGGCATCAAACTGCAGCAGATCTGTCCTGAAGAAAGCCAACCACAGCTTCCAGCTTTACTAGGCTAGTCAGGTGGATGGAGACAGCATGATTTCTGCTCACGAGCAGGTCCCAAACCATCAGGGAGTGAAAGAAATGGGAGGTTGGCCCAAACAGCTGAACTGAAGAAAAGAGACAAGGCACAGAACAGCTGTGTCGTTGTTTCTCTAAATCTGTGCTGCGGTTTGGTGTGGGATGCCCTTTGGAGCACAGCTGGTCAGACCGAATACGAACAGTGTTATCTTTGAACAGCTCATGAGCCTTCCTGAACAGATAGCCTGGAAAGAGCCCCAGTGACTGGCCCTGATCCTAAAGCCTGCCCTTGCGCAGATAAACTCCCTACAGTCAGAGGGATGGAGGAAATCGCTGATATTCACTCATCTATTTATATTTAGACAAAAGATTAAACAACTTGGGACTGTAATGATATGTCCATGGCTTGGCTCCTGCAAGCATGTAAGTGCTTGCAAAACTTTTCTGCATAGGCTTAACTGGAAACGGGCTTGGGATTGTGGAAATGTTCCAAGGGTATACTTGTTTGACAAAGGAAAGCTATGGCCAAGCTGACCGTTTTATTCAGGGGGAAGTTACTGAAAACAGTCATTTTCAATAAAACAGAAGTTTGCATTTTCCCTCAAAAATTCTCGTTGAATTTGTTTTTTATAAAACTCTAAACAATTCTATGGAAGTGAAGCACTGTGACCTTGTGAAGATTGCAGGCATGTTGAAACAAACCTTTGCAATTGGATGTTCTGATGCTATCAGAGCAAAATCACTCAGGATTTCCATTTCATAGGAAAATTCAACTTTTCATGTTCTTTTTCCGGTAAGGTATGGAAAAAAAAAATCAGAAGATTGCAATATCCCTGTCTTCAAAGGGAAATTCCAGGTTTCGACCAGCTTTGCCAAACGCCCCTCAACTGTCAACTGGCCCTGGCCCAGTACCAAGGTAGGCACCTGAGCACTTTTATGGAATTGCCATGTTATTTCATGTTCCCATCTCCCACCTTCTTTCTTTGAATAGACACTTCCTTGTAAGTAACATCCATTTTGTCTGGTGGTGAGAGAAATATGTGAGAAGCAGCACGTCTTCTCCTGCTGTGTCCCTCCCCAGGACACGGTGTGGCAGGAGCCACTTCCAGCTGATGATTTGGAAATGCTTTGCTTTTCACCCTCATGTTATTTTTGTCAAGCTAGTTAGACAGAGCAGTAAGCTGTGGTTTGATTGTGTTTATGTGGTTTTGAAGGACAGCTCCAAGGAGAAATTTCTGACCATTGCTGACTGCTCTAAGAAGAGTTTTCAAAGAATTTTGATGTTAGAGAAGGCACTAGTATTTGGTTTTCAGAGAACATTTCGTTACAGGAGACTTACCCAGACGTGGCTGCCTGCCTTGCATTACTTTGTGCTGGTAAGATTGTTGATATGGTCTTAGCGCAGTTCCCAGCTTCACTTTTCCTTCATGTTACCCTCAGTCCAAACCCCAGACTGATAGCTTGTGCCTGGGATACTCAATAGATGAAAATGAAGAGTGATGACTCCCACACCTTGGGACACCTTCTCCATCAGACCTGTCTCTGCAGGACAGTGGAGAGCTTTCTGTAGAGCATCTGAAAAGGTGGGATGAATCTCTGCAGTCCTGTCAATCACAGATGGCCTCAGTTTCTTCTCCAAATGTGTGGTCTTTTAAAAGATAAATACAGATCAAAATCACACTGAACCAGCAATTCAGAAATCCAATCCAATGATTCACGTTTGCCCCTGGCCTCACAAAGCGCAAGACCACAGCAGAGCTTTCTTCTCCCAGGATGAGGGAAGAGACTGGTGACAGATGTTAATTAGACTGTAAAAATCACCTCTGGAAAGAGCTCAGACATGATGAGGAACCTCCCAGCATACATTTCTGTCCTTTAGCTTACTTGTGAGTCCTACAATCAGCGTGGAGCCTGGCTGTGAAGAGGGGTGGCATTAAGGAATGCCTGTTTTCTTAGCCTAGCTATTTTCCTCCTTGCTTTCTGCAGTCTATACTTTACGTTAATTGTGGCAATACATCTGTCCTCAGAGTTTATCAGATTTGAGGAGATAAGCTATTGCCATCAAAGCCTATTTGAGCTATGAGCTCGTAAGTAAATCAATGTTACATGAATTAAGATTGCCTTGAGATCGTCTCTGTAACATTTCAGCTGCTTGTATCTGGAAAGCAAAGCGTTTCTGATCAAAACTCTTTGTAAAAGATGGCTTCAGGAATTTTCTCACGTGGCTTACAAACACTGTGGCTGTTCCGTCTCAAACGAGCTTTAATTACCAGGGCTTTAATGGCAGTGATTTTATGATGCTTCAGAAATAAAATGGTTTATACTCTGGTGATAAGGACTGCACACAAGCCAATAAAAAATAAAGCAGAATTCCACAGCAGGGGATGGATTATTTTTTACAGATTTTTTACAGATAATTTTTAGCCTTTTCCACCAATAATGAAGGAACAAAATGTGCTAATGGGCAATTACATCTTCTTAATTTTCAGTATTTTACCTGTTGCTCCTACCTTTCACTTTGCCATTTTTATACACAAATTCAAGCACAATTCTCTCCATTTGAATAAGAAGAGTACCAAGCATACTTTCACCTGCCACAAAATCTACCTTCTTTAGAGACCACCTGTAGAGACAATCTCTTCCTTGACTGCAGAGGACAGTTTTCACCACAACACAAGGCTAACCACAAGCTCCGCACAGTTTGGAGTGATTGGCGTTCTCCACTCACAATGGCCACAATTAGGAGGATAAATATGGAAGGGTGGTCTTGCACGTCACAGCTGAAGTAAACATGTGGTAGTGTTGAGGTAGGCAAAGGCTGCCAGTGCATACAGGAATAACTTTAATTATTCAGTGCTGCTCAGCTTTGGACCTCTAGAAGAATAAATATTTGCTACTCTAAATCAAATATTCATGTCATGTGAGTGTTTATTGCAGTCTATCTTGGATAGATTAGGGAAGGCCAAAAATTGTGTAACTGTCCAGTGGTTTCTGAACTGGAATCTTTCCTCCATATAGAGAAGTGTTATTTTGAAGTTCTACCACCTGCAGAAATCTTCCTCTCAGACTCAGCCTCATCTGAAAAGCTCACGTCTATCTAACTGGTAACTTGGTTCTCCCTTCATGTGCTGGGGTCCAGGGCAGATCCTAGCAACTGACTCCTCTGAAGCCCTAAGCCCTGTCCTTGCCTTTGTCACCAGTCTGTGGTGTGAAAATGGGCAAATTGCTTGTCCTCTGCTGTAGCATCAGTATTGCATCTGAAGTGCAGGTCAAGCCTTTGCTCAACGCCAAACTTGTCTGAGAAATCGGGATGCAGGTGCAGATGAGTCCAAAGCACAGGAAAGAAAACAAATTTGACTCTTCTGGACTGTGACTTCCTCCACTTGCATGGTGAAATGACTCTAGGAGCCACTACAAAGCAAATACTAATTTTTACAGTTTGGTTTTAGTGTGCTTGAAGGAGTGGATCTGACCTGGTTTCAGCCTGGACAAGCCTCTGTCATGTGAAAGTTGCTTTGATTTATGCCTGCACATGACAGGATGCAGGTGGCCCAAGGAGAGTGTTAAGACGCCGTTGCTCCCTGCGCCAGATGAGTGTTGGGTGTTTCTCGGTTGTATCCAGGTCACTCAAACAGCAATGTACTGTTGGTCATTCCATAACATTGTAAATCAGGCCACAAACCCCCACATTTGGAACAGTTAATGTCGTTGCCTAGGGCAATACCGCAGACAGGACTTCATTTGCTTTGAACAAAATTAAAATGAGAAATAAAAACGCTGCTTTTGACAGGCAGTTTAATTTAAAATAAATGGCATATTAAATACTGTTTATTAGAGCAGTGGGTTAATTATGCAACCTCTTTCCATTGCATTTTGTTTATAGGAAGGGTCTGAATCACCCCAGCTTGTTGTGCTCCAAACTGTGCAGGGCTGGCTTTCATTTTGGCAGAGCAGTTACCCCTTTGCAATATTTTGATACACATCACAATGTTTTTGTCTGTAAAGCCATTTATCAGACCAACATTCTCAGACAACCTTTGGGCTGAGTGGGTTTCTGAAGCTTGGCAACGCAGACATCACCCTATTTACTGTCTTCCTAAAAATAAAAGCTGTTCTAGTAAGAATAATTAATTGTACTCAAGAAACATGCTGGTTTACTTCTACCACAACTTCCTTAACCCTTTTAGTGGTCTGGGCATTTCTGTAACCCACTAATTGTTGTGCTTCCATAAAGTGAGTGTTTTTTTAACATCCACTAACAGTCCTCTGGGGAAGCTCTTAGTGACAGGCAAGCTACAAGCTGATTTTCTTGGCAAATGGGGTCTTGCTTATTAGCATGAAAATTCAGTCTCTATACCTGGTCACAGGATTGTAAAATTCTCTCTCACAAGATAAAAAAAAAAAAAAAAAGAAGCTGTTTTAAAAATAATGTTAATGATTGGAAGCCAATAAAAACACCTGAAAATCACACGGCTATGGGCCATCGCATGGAACACATACGGTCCTGACTCTATCCAGCAAGGTTTTCTTGCCTGCCGGGAGCAGTAGCAGAGCGGCGCCGTTTGTACACATGTGTGCACATGCACATACACACGCCAACGTTTTTGACCCTTTTTACTGGGTACCTCTCTTCTGCAGGAGCACAAAGTACATTGAAATGCCTCATTTTCGCTGGTTGGAGCTCAGTATATTTGCTCAAACCAGCTGGTATCAGAATTTGGCCCTGAGTAGCATATTTTCCCCCCCAATCATACATAGTAAATCTTCCAGCTGAAAGATTTTTCAGACGTGTTCCTACTTGACTCAGGAGTAGTATTCATTGGAAAAAAAACTTTGATGGAAAAGGTTTTTTTTCCCTTCAGTAAAATGTGGTAGTGCTAAAATAATAATAAAAGAGCAGTTTGTGAGCTCATGTTGCTTTTGGGAAAATTTCACTTGAAAAAAAAAGCTGATGAAAAAGTTCCAGTAATGTTGAAACATCCTAAATTAGCAATGTACTCAAAAAAAAAACAAAAAACCAAAAACAAAACAGAGCAGATATATTATTTTCTTTTGAAATTGCATTGTTTCCTTTTAAAAATCGATACTACATTATATATTATTTTAAATTAGAACACTGCCGTGAGTGAAGCACAATTTTTAATTTCTATCAAAGCAAAAGTTTTCCATGTGAAAGGCAATAAATTTTTGCTCTGAAAGGGAATGATATAATTGTTGGAGTCCCCAAATCTCTGTACAATGAAATTTCAATTCCCTGCTTTATTTTGTTCAGGAACAAAATCATCTGTGGTGAAAAAGATCCCCCAAAAGAAACAATGTGCTGATTCATCAAGCAACCTATTTATTTCTCGGAGTCCTGCAGACTTTTGGGTTCTGCCTTCACTTGCTTTGTTTTGTTTGAAAAGCCGCAGTTCGTATTTAATGGAAAGCTTTCCACTTCCCGATTCAAGACCTGGTGGATGAGATTTCGGAGAATACATTGTTCCATTTCCTTCTCTTGCCTTGCACACATTTTCTCTTCAGGTTTGCTGTATGAAAATGGTGTGTATGATCTCTCAGCGAGGACTTGCCCTGTTAATCGATACACCCACAGGACTGTCTGCATGGTACAAAAGTAAAAATGCACGCTGAAGGTGTGACATTTCCTCCTGGGGTCACAACCTCTCCTTCCTAACCACAATTAAAAAAGCTTTTGTTCACATTTCATCGCAAGAATTTGCCCTACGCTATATAACAAGTAAGGAACGGGGGATCACAAGGAAAATGTCCTTAGGTGAACCCTGCCAGAAGCAGCATGCTTGGAGAGCCACAGCAGGGGAAAGTCCCAAGGACGGGACACCAGGATCCAGCTGGTTGATCACCATGAAACTACCAACTACAGTTTCCTGGGGAGACTCTTACACTAGTTTTGGATGAATGTGGGGAATAAATAACTGGTGATTCCTCTGAGATCTTGCTCCAAACTAGTAGACCTCTTCCATATACTGAAAATTGGTGTGACCACAGTAACGTGGAGCTTCAAGGGTTCCTCCACTAGGAAGAAGCAGTAAGTATCAGCCAATATGTGAGGTAAAGGCTTGTTTTTTTCTCTCTCTTGTGATCTCTTACAGGGAGCAAAAGTTGACATGTTCATCCAAGGATGTCAAAAGATCTTTTGGGGCAAGATACAGTGCTTGATTACATAGCTGAGATTGCACAAACTAAATTGTAGCACGAAGGATTTGTGAATAGGAAATGTAGATTAGCTTCCAAGTTGATGTGCTTGAAGACTTTGATCCTGGTGTCATAAAAAATCCCATAAACCAAGAAAGGCACCAAACCCCATCCTTATTGACTGAGGACATTTTTATCCCTCAAAGGTTCTTTTCTTCAGGCTTTTGACAGGTCCTTCCCTACATCCTGCCACTGTAGATGCCATGTTTTAGAGTGCCATGTTTACTGAATATCAGTCTTCCTAAAATGTAAGAAAAACCTAGGTAGCCTCCTTGCGGAACTAGAAAAGGAGAACTTGTCTTGAAAGTATCTCAATCTCCAATTCTCCTCTGTAGGTAGGTGTGGAACAATCCTCTCCACACCTTCAAGTTTTCACTCGTCTCTAGTAGAGAAAAGAACAACAAAACAGGGAAAGATAACACACAAATGAGGGCTCAGCGCTGGAAGGAAAGTCCAGGTATCATGCCCAGCTTGCATTAAAAGAAGTTTCTGCTAGTGCCGAATGAGTGACTTAAAGTTAGTGTGCCTGTCTCAGTCCTTGGAGCTGGATATCAGCAGCTTACAACAGGTTCCTTCAATGAATCCCCTCTTCTTCTACCTCCAGTACTCTTCTAGATAGTTTGGACAGTAGAGAAGATGAAACTCCACAGCATGTCACCTGAGAGTAAGCTGATTTTCTTTGCCTGAGTTTTGAGATGAATAGGCACAGAAGAAAAAAAATAGAGAAGTCTGCACATTTAATCTAGCAAAAATACTACAGCCAGGGAAGCGTCAGTGCTGTGGAAGCCAAGAACCGAGACGCTGAAGCTAGGACTGCCAATCTGCGCTGCAGCCCTCTCTGCTCCTCTTCAGCGTGGTAGCTGGAGGAAAGGTAACGTTCACAGAACCACCAGTTTTCCAGCTGCACCTTCATTTGGTTGTCAATAAACCCATACTCTGAGGGGTGAGGTTTTTCTGTTTACTGTTTTTTCTCAGTCCTCCCAGTCTTCCCAAAACTACTTCACAGGGAGAATTGCAGGGGTGAAGCATTTGATTTTTCCAAGTGCTGGAGTTTTCTGTGATCCTGCTCCAGTTTGAAGTGATGTCAGTGGAAGCATTAAAACATTCCCTTTTTTGTGTGCTTTCCCATTCTGCTTTGGCAAAAGACTGGCTTAAAAATCCAGAAACTCTCCTTCCAGTTGTTGTTTTTGGGCACACAATGCAAGCATTATGCATCGCTCAAATGGAGCAGATTCCAGTTGTTTACACTTCTTCAGGGGGCATTGTTAGGCTTAAGCAATTTGTCCGCTGATAGCCCCATATTAGGAGTTCTCATTTGCAGTGTAACTGGTAGATATGATCAGAAACAGATCTGTGGTAGTCCACACATCATTGCCAACTGTGTGAAGCGATAGACAGCCTCATAAAAAGGCTACAGGGCAAGCTAAGCCAGAGACGTTTCGCCAGTCTGTTATGTATGATTCATGTTTGTCATGAAAGCAAGCACGAAAATGTGTCAGATGGCATCTGAGGAGAAGGTAGATAAAGAGAAAGGTGTGACAATGCTTCCAGCTGGATTTTCTTTTCTGGACTTTGGAGTGTCTGAGCTGAAACGCATTTGACTAGTGTAAGACAATAAAAATAGCCATAATAATATGCCCTTGAGCCGTTTCAGGTGTATTGGTGTTTGTGATGTGCTTTGAACTCTTAAGTTTGCTTCTTTCTCTAGATAAGGGCATGCTGTGAACAAGGGCAATTTGATATGGCTTTCACTTTGCAAAAGCTTTCCCGGAGTTTTCCAGTTTCAGGGAGCTCTCTGTGAAGCTATGAATATGGTCTAATTAAAAGCTTATGTGGCTGAGGTGGATAAATAAGGGGAGGTTTCATTTGAAAAGAACACTTGCTGCATTTTGGCCAGGCTTTCAGCTGAAAGACAATTTGATGTGCCACATCCCACAGGGGTTTGCACCCTCATGCCGGCCTGCAGGCGGCTGCACCGATTCCTGTCCCCAGCCCTTTCTGGCCCGGGGTTTGTCTTGCAGCATTCCCAGTTACGTTTTACGACTGAAGTTCTGGTTCTCGCCAACATGCCTCGCTGTAATCAGCTCCTGCTCTGCAGCGCCTGATGGAGACAGCTCACCTTGAGCTTTCAGGCTCCAGTTTGTTGGCCTGGATCTGCAGGAAGCTTGAGCATAGCCATCCTTTCTGGGAAAAACCTCTGTGGCTTTGTCATGCAGATTTTCTTGTTTAATTCTATCCTTACAGCTCATTACAAGTGCAAAACCACTTATTTAAAATACAATTGTGGCCTGTCACATTACCATGTACTGAGAAAAAGTTCTGTTTTCTGAGCACTAGCAGAAGTAACATGCGGCACCACTCAGCAGTATCGGCTTCTGGTGTCGTTCTGCATGGAGCTGACATCAGCCACTATCGCTGCAGCAGCCTGTCTCTTCCTTTCAGTGCTTGCAAAATTACAAGGACTTGCTAACAAGGCCTTGTAATGGTCTCTACTGAAGGGGGAATTTTCCATGCCGGGTGTATTTCTCTGCCTGAATATAGAATCATAGAATCACAGAATGCTTTGGGTTGGGATGGACCTTTAAAGGTCATCTAGTCCTAACCCCCTGCAGTGAGCAAGGTCATCTTCAGCTAGATCAGGTTGCTTGGAGGCCAGTCCAACCTGATCTTGAGTGTTCCCAGAGATGGGGCTTTCACCATCTCTCTGGGCAAATATTCTATCAAAAATAGTTCCATTACTGTTTTTTTCATTCTTCTTCTTAAAAAACGAATCCAAGAGTACTTTGTTAGCAAATGCTAGAAGAACTGAATTGTAGAGTCTGGCATTTTGGCCTCTAATGCTATTTAAGAATGATATTGAGGAAACAAATCCCGGTTTGTGCGGAAGGCAGCTGTTGTTAGCCAGGCCATTGCCTCACACATCCCCAGAGCTGGACTGTGGACAGGCAAATGAGACAGGGACCTTGGTGAAGAACCCAGATGATGGTGATGTTGAGTGACATGGAACCCTGACCAGAATAATTGATTTTCTCCTGGAGACTGCCAGGCAGCTCCAATGTGATGCTACACAGATAACTTAGAGGAAACTTCCCATAAGGCTTCACTCATGGTGAATTCCTCCTTTCTTAAATTCCCCTGATACACAGAAGGATCCAGCCTGTAAAAAAAAAAAAAAAAGAAAAAGTGGATGTCACCTAGGCTTGGAAGAGTGAGGTTTGTATTTGCACATTTCTGCTTTTGCCCTATCCAAGTGCAGTGTATTTAGCTAGTCAGCCCCTATGAGACTCACATTAGAATAAATGACAAATTCGAGCTTAATCTTTCTAGGCCTTATCTCACAGGAGTGTTCTAAAGATTAACTGATGCTTATGGAATATTCTCAAACTATAGTTTATACAGCAGTATAATTGGAAACTCAATGCATGAGCACACCCTGGTTCGGTACGATGCTTGGATACAGAGAACAGTAGGTAAGACCTGAAAGCACTGTTGAAATTATGAGGTTATATGAGAATACAAACCACATACGGTTTCAGTAAGATCCAGCCACTTTTTGTGCTAAACAATGTGAGAAGAATAGCACGTGTTGAGATAATTCATGAAAGTTCTCTAATGGGCACACAAAAGGGCAAATGACAATTGCACGAGACTTCAATGGGCATTTCCTACTGCGCAAGTATGAGATCTTCTAGCCTTAGCCTTTGGTGGTATAAACCTGTGTGTAGGTGTTATTGAGGAAACTGTATGGAGTTTGCACCAAGCAGTATGGAATACCTCAAGGTGACCTGAATCAGCTGGCCCGTTGTCCCACACCACCAGAATGTACAGCCCTCAGGCACTATGAACCTGTGCCTGTGCTTTATCTCAGCCCAGGAGGAGCCTCTCAGATGGTGGTGTTGTAAGTCATTGATGCATTATACATTTTACGAAAAGTTTTTTCGCTTTGTGGAAGAACCGTCACTCCAGAGTGTAATGACTCTACCATAGCTCTACCAGAGCAGTGCAGAGCAACTTCAGGAAAGAACAAGGAAGGACTATTAGAAGATGGCACTTAAGAAGGATTGGTATGATCTGAAGAGGATTTAGGAATTCCTTTTCACAGAATAACTGGAATTTATTTTCCCTTGCTAGACTTCCTTGTCCTACACTTTTCATTCACCATGAGCCAAAATAGACCAGAACACTAACCCTCAAATTATTGGCAATTTGTTCAGCTCTCTAGAAAAATGCCTCCAATAAACACAAACCCTGCAAGTCAGTGTAGCATTAAATCAAACCTTAAAAGATGAAATATGCTTCTTTCAGTGTTTTATCTGAAGCCAAAAAGGATATTGCTTTACATTTTTTTGAAATAGAATTGCATAGCTTTACTGCTGCCTTCCAGCATCGAGAGATGTTCCCCCTGGTAAGAGCTCATTAGTTTGAGAGTAGGCTTGATTAGACTAGATCTGAACAAGACCGAAACATTTCATTTCATTCTTTCACCCTAATCTCTTGGCAGAACAACCCCCCTTTCGCCCATCGCCCCCACTCAAACACAAACAAAAATAAGAGATCCCTCTCCTTCAAAATCTGTATGGACCACAAAATAGCCTGAAGGGCTCTTTTGTTAATACCATAAAATGCATTACACAAGTGAATAAAATAGCTGTTGGTAGCTCAGGTCTATGGGATACTAGTAATCCTATATAATTGCCAACTTGTGGGGTGTTGGTGAAAGAAACCTTAAAGCCTTTCTATTTTATCTTAATAATGATGAGGGAGTTACCCAAAACATATGAATGCACCTCTCCTCCTTTAGACCATCAAAGGTTCAACAATGAATTCCTTTCTTTGAGAAAGCTGGGCTTTAGTCTGCCATGAAACTCAATCCATGGCCCTCTAATTAATTTTGCTAAATAGATTAGCCAATTGGAGTTGCTGCTTCAGAGGGAAGCAACCTCCAAAACAAGTTTTTCCCCATTCTCAAGGTGAGATGTTTTGCTCACAGGACATCCTTTCAAGTGCACTGGAGTACTTTTAGACTGGATTAGCTGAGGCAAATGGATTAGTCTTTGTAGGTATTAGAACCAAGGGCCTTTAAGAAAGGAAAACAAGGTGCCTAGTTTCACCAGTATGCCACTAAAAGCTACTTAGTGCAAACATCCGTAAAACTGTCAAGAATGAGAACTTGTAAAAGCAACTGTAAGCACATCCTCAAGCTAATTGTAAGACACACATTTACACAGAAATATGCAAACTGCAAACACAGGTTGAATAGGGACCATCACACACGTTTCTGATCTTAGCCAGCATGAAGAATTTTTACTGATGTTTTGAAGGACACTTGAAACGCCGCAGCATCTGCTAAGTTTTCTTCCAAGCAAGTCATTTGATTAAGGCATTAATCCTCTCACAAAAGTAACCCCGAATGACACTCCTCTTTACTGACTTTCTGCAGGTTCAACCCAGAAAATTGCTAAGCTTTACAGAATGGGGGACTCCACACATCAGTGGCAACGTGCAGCCACTCAGGGTGGGGTCCGAGACATATTTTTGCATTTACTTCTTGCTCTAGCCTGAAACATTAAAACAGCAGGAAGATCATGCTTGCGCGAAGCTTAGGAAGTGACTGAAGAAGGTAGGAGTTAGTGATATTTCTTTCTCCTAAAAGGTTGCCTCTGTTATTCCAACAAGCATTGACTTGCCTTAGCACTGATGAAGGACATGTTCCTATTTCTACAGAAAAGTTTAAAAAAACCCCAAGCCCCAAACCGCATGGTTTAGATGGATAGGCAATACATACCACGAATAATAAACCACACATAAATAGAGCTAAAATACAGTAAGTATTTGACCTGCTGCTCAAACATCCAGAGGTTATTAAACTCTGTAGAGGGTTCAGACAATGAAGATGAAACCTTGGTGTGCCATTTGAATTAAATTCAGTGCGCCTCTCCAAATTATTGCTTCTCATGAAGTGTCGCATGTTCTTGGTTGCAAAGGGAGTAGTCATCTGTGTTTGCTCTAGGAAAGACCCTCCTCATGTGAGAAACATCTTACATGGTCAAAAGGGGATTTTGCAATTACTCAATTTCTCACTCGAGATTTTAGGAATTATCATTCTGCAAGGAGCATGGAGTGCAAATCTTCGCCCTTTTCTTTCAGCTGCACAGATTAAGGAAGGCCTTGATTTAGGGTCTATCCTCATGCAAAGGAAGGGAGTTACTGGGTCTTCTCTAGTTTTTCATGAACTTTCCTCTTTTTTCTGGTGATGCTGGTTATCCTTCTACTGATTTTATAAAGCAAAGAACATGGTGAAAGCCTGTCTCAATGCCTAGTACCACAGGTAGCAGCCTTTCTTCTGAAAGGGTATGGTAATATCTTACTTCAACAACAGCATCAAAGTTGAAAAATAGAAAAAAAGAAACCCTTGTGAAGGGTGGATAATGCTTGGTGTTACTGAATGGGTTGACCAAAAAACTAGAAGGATGAGAGTGAATAGTAAATACTAGAAATGCATTTATTAAATATAAAAAGGCTTGATAATTACTGCGTATCAATAAATACACATACATTCAGTAAGCGAGCTTGAATGTTATGTTGGATAATGACATCTCATTAAGTATCCTTTAAAATTCTGTCCCTTACCAACTGGGATAGAGCACACAGAAACGACACATACACTTGAGAATGTCTTCAAAATATAATTTTCCTTATCTATTTCATGAGTACGGCAGAAATGCCTATAAAATTCACCCAGTGATAATGGTCTACTCTTCAGTAGCACCTTCCATTCAAGGGCTTGCAACTTATTATGAACATTTGCAGAATCTTACAACTCTCTGCAGAAGAGATCGCATTTCTCCGATCTAGATATACCTTTTGGCAGCTACACTGGGCACGGTGCCCTTGTCCTAGGGATGACAGTGGCCTTTTGTCTGCTTTCAGAGCTGAGCTTGCAACACTCAGTGGGCACAAGGGGAGCTGTAGGTACCTAGACTCCTTCCAGAAATACTGTGATAATCTTCAGGGGGTTTATTAACGCAGATATAAAATGTTGATCTAAATTGTGACTGCTGTTTTCAAAAAGACAGAGCGCCTGCACATCTCACTGTGAATAGTGGGAGCCCTGGGTGCTCAGTACATCTGAAGGTCCAGGCCCTTGGGATGCGATGTACCTTGATGTAATCTGCAGACAGCGCTACCATCCTCACACAACAATCGAAACAAGGAAATCAGAAGAGTCCTTTGCTATCCTACCCTACGTGACCATGTCGCAGGAAGCAGAGCTGGCATCTTCCAAGTGCCTTTACATCACTGTTCTCTCCAGGTGCTAGAGAGATCAGCTAGCTGGAGAGTGAGCATCTTTCTGAAAACAAACTTGCTTTTATGCAGATCTCTTAGCCACCAGAGCTCCCGGAAATCCAACAAAGGTACCTTATTTACACGCTTTGTCTAACTTGCGTGCTATTTCTTTGTGCGGTGTAAACGACAGCATCCCACTAATGACACGTCAGGGTTTGTGTTTATTCTGATTGCTGACCTCAG
Organism: Buceros rhinoceros silvestris; assembly: GCF_000710305.1. Lineage (NCBI taxonomy): Eukaryota > Metazoa > Chordata > Aves > Bucerotiformes > Bucerotidae > Buceros > Buceros rhinoceros. The sequence continues at coordinate 66,048 of NW_010400910.1, forward strand.
TGAAAGAGGAAGAGTCTGGACACAGTCACGGATACATTTTCCACTATAATGAAGTTGTGTCTGAAGTGTGCCAGCTACATTGCAGGTCAAGGAAAGCAGAAGTGCCACTTGCAAGCTGATGAGGAATATAAACACACGGCATCAGATTTGCTAATAGATCTGATCACGGATCAGACTAGCAAGCAGGGACAAGCGATAGTAAAGTAACGTGAATGAAGGTAATGAAAACAGACTGGAAGCAGATTTAGGATGAACATAATTAGACTTAATGTTAGCACTGAAAGCAGAGATTTGGGGGGTGGTGGTGCCTGGGGCTAGTCGACGTTTATCAGCATAGCTTGACTGTCTCTCTAAGTGGGGTTTTGTACCTGGGAAGGGATTCTGACATTTTGTTCACAATCAGACCACCTGCTCATGTCTCATCAGCTAAAAAGAGCTTAAAGGCTTCTTAGCACATGGGAGGTATGGATCAGGCATGTAAAAATATTTAAGTCTTGGATGCGTCTCTTAGTCACAGTGACAGGAATAAGTGACTCTTATTTATGTCTCTATTTAGCATAATAAAGGCACAAATATCTAAATAAAGCCCATTTCTAACTAAAATTATGTGAAAAGTTCCTTCATATGTCTGCAACTGAAAACATGCTGAAGAGCTGGGATGTATTAAGCTCTCCCGAGCTCTCATCTTTCTGTGATTCTCATCTAGTCCCAGTGATATTCTGGTGATCAGCACAGACCAAGGGCCCCCAAGAACATTCTGGTCTGATGTGTCCAGTGCCAGTTCAGGGACTATGTCACAACCCCACTTTGAAGGGTAACCTTGACCATTAAAAGTCTCAATATACTGGGCTTGCATGCACGTTTGCTTTGCTTTCAGGTCTAAATGTCCAACTCACTCCCTGACTATTCCTGACCTGACATGGTGGGCAAATACTTCTGGGACGATGAGGACATGTGCCCCATCACAAACCCAGTGGGAACAGGTTCTCCTCTATTACACCAATGGGACAGTTTAAGTCAGGGTGGACACTACTTGCTTTTGGGACCAGACTGGTGCACTTCGTATTTTTCTCCCTCCAGGGTGCTTCTTACTCCTTCTACTTGAAGCTGCTGGATAATACTGTTAACAAGAAACCAATTATTATTTTTGAAACCAGTCATTGGAAAGCTGCTATGGGGTAACAGTTCCAGCCTTGGCACATTTAATAAAATGCACTAGAGGCAAAATGGACAGGTTTGGATATTTATTTCTGTCAAGGGTTGAAAAAAAACTTCCAGTTGAACCTCCTGAGTACCTCCTCCTTCCCTCTCCTATCTCCCCCCCCCACCCCCCCCGCCCTTTGCTGAAGTTCAAGTTGATGAAGAATGTATATTTTTTGAATGGTAAATGCCTGGCAGGCCTAGGAACTATCTCCAAGACAGGTGTGTGGCTCAGACAGCTTCCAGGTCCCTGCTTGGGACTGATAGTGCTTTTGTAAGAAAGCAGTTTCAATCCTGTCCTGGAAGAAACATTCCTGCCCCTGGGGGACAAGTGATTCATTCAGTCAGTGAGGTCAGTTCTGCTGCAGAGAAGTTGCCAGCTATATTGAGCTTAACTCAGAGTCACAAGCCATTATGGAATTTGTGCTCTCTACTCTTTTGCAAAATGGTAGGAATCATGACCTTGGACTAAGCTTGGGTCTAAAATTCTGTGTCATAAGGATGAGCTATTAATGCAGCCTGAGCGGGAGGGATTCATTCTTGGTGTATGAAAGCAAACAAGCCTGCAAGGGAATGAATCTCCCCAAAACTGGAAGATAAAGGAAGAAAGGAGGAGGGGGAGAAGAATAGCTTGAATCAATCTGTAGAGTTTGTGATTGCTGTTTCCTAGTGGGTGTCTCCAACTGTGAGGGGGTTCCTAGCTGAGGAGGATGCTCAGGTGCAAAGGGGAGTGAGTGGGGAGAGAGAAGACCCTAAACCAAGAGCAGGATCTGAAAAGCTTTCAGAAATGTGTGATGAAATCACAGCTGATGGTGGTGAAGAGAGTCTACAAGCATAGAGTACGTGTCACTGCACCAGAGTCATCAGAAGGGATGGATGTTTAAAAAGAAAGGTTATAAATCACTGGGTCACAACCCCACGGTGTTGCTGGTGTCTTGGCCTGTTAGGAGTTTGCTCACATCCCTCCTCCAAAGACTTCCCGGGAAGTATTTTTGCCTCGTCCACTCACAACCTACCAGCCATGTTGCAGGGTGTCTGGAGGACTCTTCCCACAGAAGGTGACCTCCTTGGCTTGGCTCCACAAGAAGCTCAGTGCCTTCTCCTCACGGGCAGAAATCACATAAGAGCTAGGCAGTTTCTAAGGAGGTTCTGGGAACGGGTAAGGAGAGATTAAAAATTCACTCTGTAATGTCTTTATTACTATTTTTCTTTTCTGAATCAGGCCAGAATTTCACAGAGTTTAGGATGTGTTTGGGCATCTTCAGCCACTGTGGATTCGCCTGACTCAGAAAGATGGATCAACCCCCAAAATAGTTTTCCTCCTTGGGAACACAGACTGCAGACACTTCCATGTAGACAAGGGAAAGGGACATTTTACACCCAAATAGGCAGAAGTGGGAGCCCCGCTTGTGTGTTTTCTTTGACGTCCAGCAGCCACACAGAGAGGCATGCTGGATGGAGGCATGCTGGATGATGGCATGCTGGATGAAGGCATGAGGCATGCTTAAAGCAATGGAATTATTGGGAAAAACTTCAACCATCTCGAATAACATGTTTTAGAAACTCTTCAGAGCATTATTCTAGAAACTCTTCAGTTTCTAGAATATTTTTATCTGAAACTGGCAGCTTCCCTTCAAAATCATGGGCTTCATTAATAGCTGTGAATTCTTCATGAGAAGGCAGAAGTTAAATATCCATGGCTTCGCCCTCCATTCATATCCTGTTGGGGTCATAGAAGACCCCAATTATTTAGGTCATAGGAGATTCCCAATCTGTCTTCTAACAAAGCTTTCCTCTAGCAGTTGAAAATATGAACTATCTGCAGATTGCAGATAGTCAGGTTTCTTCTGCATGTAATGCAGAATGTATAAATATAAGAACTTTTTAAAAAGTATTTTTAAAGGGAGTAGTGGCATCATTTAACAGAGAGGTCAATGGAATTAGAGCATCAGTCTCAAAACACCTGAGTTTCCTCTGCTTTTGCTATCAATTTCCCCTATTATCCTGAATTATCTCTAACCCAATGGCATTGTAGGGGAGTGGCAATTTTTACTGCTTTTTGTCATTTGAATGAAATGGATCCTTTGGTGGAGTGGTTAGAATATTTTGAGGAATGAGGTCCTTGCTAAATTGTTTACCGCTGGGCTACCCAGCAATGCCCTTCCAGCTCCACTTCACTCAAAGAAACTTTACCCATCATTGTCTTGCCTGACTTCCTGGACTGATCGTAACTACCTGACCATTTTCTTGCAACAGAGATTTCATTGGAGACTTTGATCAAACTACCTCACGAGTTTAGACACTCTTGCTTAGTGAACCTACAGGGAGCAAATTAGAACTTTTTTGTGGTTACCCTTTAATTCGATGTGATTTATGTTTAAGGGATATTTTTCTCTTTGGTGCCTTTGGAAGATCTTACCAATGCTTCACACTCCCATGCACACTCAACATCCATTACTGACTGCCCTCCTCCCTTTGCGCCCTCAAGTAAGAAACATTTAAGATACCTCTTGCAGTTTCTTATACATGGCCAAATGTATCAATGGGAAACAACTGGGCAAAAAGGATTACCAAATTTCCAGATTCGTGTCAAAACCGTGCGATGCAACAAACTGTGGGGCTTCCTGGTTGAGTAAAGGCTGGTTTAGGTCAGAGGAATCTTCACCTTCCGTTTCTTTGAAAAGTCCACAGCTCTTGTGTGAAAGACCATAAGGTTTCCTTGTCCTTTTGACCCCTCTGTTACAGCTGTGAGCCTTGCTTGCTTTCTCTTTTTGAGTAACGAGAAGTGTCAACGTCTTTGTGTTATGTCCCCTGGTCCGATGTAAGGTGGTAGTCGGATAGTGGCTGCTGGGTCATCCTGTGCTCCTCTATCGTCTCCTAGGTCAGGGATTGATAACTTTTGATAGTTTGGAATGTAATTGATATGGTCAAATCCCAGCCTAGTGACAGTGAAATGAGTGACACTCTGGAAGATTCCGGTGTGAATTTGCTGTTTCATCAGGTTGTGAGTCATTGCAAGTCGTATGTTTTGCAGAACTCTAAAAAGAATGGAAATGGAAAAGAAAAACAGGAACTGGTTTTAAGGAAGTTTCTTTCACCCACGCTTCCGGGGTAGACAACCACAAGACACTGTATGACATCAATTTTGGGTTCAGGACCTCTACAGGTGCCTAAAAACAAGTAGTTGCTTAATAAAACACAACCTTTCAGACAAGCTTCCCGTGCATACCTTCAGATTTCTTTAAATATCCCTGACCCACTTTTCCTTAATCCTTCCACACCCCTTGGGTCTGGGAATTGGCAGGTACAGATAATCGAAGTAATGGTTTGTGAAGACCTTTGGGAACAAAGTTTTGTGTTTCTAGTACGTCTATAAAGGTCAGAATTCACAGCACAGATTAGCCTAAACCAAAGATAATGTAAATGGGTTTTACTGTGTTCTTCCTGCTGGCTAGTTCTCTACTGATGTGCAAGACAATTTCCGTATCATTGTGCAGGCCACACTCCCTTTTACCCTCCACGTGGCTTCCTCCAGACTCTTGCATGGTCCTAAGGCTTTAGGGAGGGACCACTGGCAGTTCAGTGGACAACAGGATGAATCTTTGCTGGATGAGGGTCTTGGTGATGCCCAGGAGTTGGTAGAGCAGTGACCAACATCCCTTTCAAGCTTTAGAAGACATTAGACCTTGTGATTGCAGCTCCTCTGTATTAAATTTTGGCATTGATGGGATTAACCGAGTTTCAAGGCAAAAGTTCCTACATGTTTATTCTCTTTATCTTCCATGATTCACATACCAGTTGTACCAGGCCTGACAAAACTGAACCACGATCAGCTCTGGCAATGTTTTCTGAGCTGTTTTATCAGCATAGGGCAGGAGAGTTTAGAGAGGGCAGAGAGCAGCACATAGCACACCACACTTCACAGTTACCTCTGGTCCATGTCAGCGTCAGCCTATCTGCAAGGGAGCTTGGCGTGCAGCCATGACTGCTAGTCAGTAGCTCTGGCCCGCTGGAGGTCTAACTAAAAACCTGCTGCTACTGCCCCAAAGGTGTGCTGGGTTCAGACGATGGCAAAAACCGCCTCCAAATATGACCTGCTATTCAGGAGCTTCTCTCATTCACCTGAACACCAAAGCCTGTAGGGAGATAGAGAAGATGCAACACTGAGAATTTCCACTCTCCTGTAAATTTCTCACACGCTTTCTGACTAACACATTGAACCTGAAACTGTTACACTCCTGTCTGTTCTCCCACATCCTCCCGAGTCCTCACAGCGGCTGAGTTTTTCCATCAGTAACTCTGCCAGCCCAGCTCCTGGGGACAATGCATAGGGACCTCTAAAACAGTGGAAATATTAATTGGTCTCTGAGCTCAAGAGCAATGTTTCACAGGTGTGTCACACAGATTTTGTATTCTATGTAAGCTGAATATGCAAGAAATGAAATACACAGAGAAAGAAAATTGCTTTAAAAAGCACGGAACTTTCTGATTCAAGTCAGTCAACGTGCTAATTGCCTTCAGTGGCTCTCAAGAACCCAGCCCAGGGCAGCAGAAGATTTTTGACTCAAACATGGAGGAGGTATAGAACTTTGTGTTGAAGGTCTCCTAAGCTGTTTCACCCAGGTGTAAACTAAAGGACAGATTAACAGTTTCAAGAATAATTCTGGTTAAGTCCGTCCATGAGATGGATGCCGACATTTCAATGAAATTCTGAGAGTTGCTCGTCAGGGAAGCAGAGCTACACAAAGGTGGGATAAGGAGTCTACTTAGGCTTAGAGACAGTTCAGTGAGGCAGAGAAGGAGCTGTCTGCCTCTTTGTCTCTTTTATGTCTCAATAGCTTATTCCTTCAAGGAAGAAAGACTTGAACAGGAACCTGTGGCCCAGCAAGGAAAGATTTTAGCATTCACTGCTTTTCCTTTTTTGCTTCTTCAAAATACACCAATCCAAGATGCTCTGACAAGATTCCTCTGCCCCATAATGTTGTCCTGAGCTTGAGCTCAATCTCTAAGTCAGAAAAATGAACAAATGATTCTGCTTGGGCTGCGTTAAAATGAAGGAGCTGAAGAGGTAAATGGTGCACACATCTTAAGCAGCAAATGGAGCTCTGGGAGATCAGAAAACGGCTTACTTTGATTTTTTTTGCCCACTTACTTAAGAGAAGACAGATGTCCTGAGACTCCATTGGAGAAGGGAAGGCAGGCTGCAAGCAAAAGTGCTGGAGGGAGGCAAGAAGTGGAGCTTCCTTTGCCTTCCAGATAAAACAGAAATAGGTGTTTGCATTGCTGAAGGAGGCAGCAGAGAAGCTGCTTTTCTCTGGCATCAACTGCTTGCTTTTACCAAAGCTGCTGGAGCGGGGTAGGGACTTGGCACCAACTCAACCCTGTGGTCAGTGGAAGGAGACCTGCCTGTGAGGAGTGTCCTCATTTGTTACCCACTCCCATACATCAAACATGGAGCAAAGTGCAGCGACAAGTTCACAAGAGGAGCTTTTACCCTGTGCAGCTTTGGCCTCAGCCTTCAGACACCAGGAAATAGTCAGTATGGGCTGGTCGTGACAGATCATGACGTCTCAAACTAAAATCTATCTGAACAGGGAAATGTGACCTGTCAGGGATGATGGAACAAACCCTAACCTTGATGCACTCAGCTGAAATGATGCCTTTGATTCCTACTGGGGCATGGTGGGAGCTGAGAAGACTCTGCATCATCAGTCCAGCAAGCCAGGGTGAGAGATCCGCTGGCCTGTTAGGCTGTTTCGGGTGTGCCGGGATTTGCAGTCTATGCTGTACAGCAGTGAGGACCGAGGGCCCTTGTTAGACAGGAAGGGGAAGTTTCTTCTTGGCAATAAAATGCGTTTGGTTCCTATGAAAGTGAATGATGCAAATGTCTTCCTCAGAACGAACCTACAGCTGCAGGTGAGTATAATTTAGGACCTCTCTGGGTGACAATAGCTTTCCCAGCCACGATATCCCAGCCACAGAACAGAGAGGTATCAGTGCCCAATAATTTCTCTAAAGTAGGGCCCACTCATGAGGTTAAGATAGACCCACTCCCACTGGTGTCTGCTGTGTTCTGCCGGGCTGCAGGAAAGCAGGATCTGACCTTCAGCTTTGCAGCCTCCCAGGCACCCCTGGTGCCTCAGCTTTACGCTCCCTGTGCCTAGCAGGACAGCCTTGTGATCCTATGGGAAACTTATGAGTGGAACATATGCAGAAAACAAAGCAAATTTTTCCCCTAAAGCCCAGGAAGATTATCAACCTCAGAACTCCTCTCCCTTCTCCCCCTCAGTGCTCTCTCCTGCTACGCACATTCCTGCCTGTGCCCTGTGCGAGGAAACTGGTGACTTTGGAAAAAAAAAGGCGACTGAATCATGAGGTCATACCATTATCACATTTCTATTGCAGTGCTTTCTCTCGCTGCCTACAATTATCACTCTTTTATTCTTGTACTTGGCTTCTTAGACTTTGATCTAGTCCTTTGCTTCATATCCTTTGATGCATTTTAGCTTACATTGTCTGTAACCTGACCCCTTGCCATCTAATTCCACCAACTTCTCACAACCCATATCAACCACTCTCTCCCCCCTTTCATCTTTCTTTTGTATAAATGTATACAGAGCCGTAACAAAGAAACTACAGTGCAGTTGTAGCACTTCCAAGATCCTTAGAAGTGCTGGATAAAATCTCTGTACATTTATTTTGCCCCTCATTAGGTCATTTTAAAACATCTTTGTTTATTCCTTTTTTCCCTTAGACAAAATAAAAATGCTCAGGAAAAAAAAAAAGCTAAATACGGCTTTTTTCCTGAATTGGCTATGAAATTCTGTTTTAATTATTTTTGTTGTAAACCTATCTTCAAGTTCATTCCGATGGCATTAAGACTGTAGAGGCATGGTACATTTTCATCATTAAACACTGGCAGGCTTTGATCGTGTTTACTTTCATTGACGAAAAGGAAGGAAAGGCCAGAGCTTACATTGCAAATACCAATTAGTGCAGAACTGCAGTGGGTGCGTGTGTATTTATAAATATATATTTAGAGGAAAGAAAATAATTTGGTTTCTGCAAACTAGGAAATGTGGGCAAAAATATATGGCCATGTTTTGCAGTGCCTAAGTAATGCAGAAACAGACTTGCAATTCTCAGAGGTGAGTCAGGAGCCTGAAGTCCTTTTAAATCAATGGATTATAGGACTTGACCGTGTCTGAGTATTGGGGAAAATTCTTAACTGCATTTTCAGGTACCTAAATGTCTTTGGCAGTCAGGTCCTAATTTCCTTTAGAAATTGGATTTTGAGTTCAGAGTCGATGAGGCAATTTTATACACTTCTGTCGTATACTTCTGGGTGTATATTTAGCAGCGGCTGGAACTGAAGAAACAGAGAGTGAAAAGAGATTGTTTTTTTTAGATGCCTCTGCATGTTCAGAAAGATATTTACAATAATATTTCTCTCTACCTGATAATAATAGATTTGTAAGGGCAGAAAGAGGTAGCTAAGCACAGTTTTACCTGGTGGCTGTGACTTCTAGCTCAGGGGAGCGACTTGCCTTATTTTTAGCTGCTGGGAAGTGGTGAGGAAGATGGAGTGAGCTGGGCTTGAATGGTCCTGGGACCTCCCAGGCAGGTCAGACAGGTCCTGTAGTTTTAGGAAAGAAACACAGCTTGGTATTTGAATATTCTCTCGGTGCCCAGTTGCAGATATGATTCTGTTGAGGCCTGAAACTCTGTGGGCTTCAGTCTCTGCTGAAGGGTAATTCTGCTCTCCTCCTAAATCCAGTCCAGCATGGAAATATGCTGGAAATCATACTTGGGGCAGATACTTCTTCTCCACCAATTTGCTCCAGTTTTCAGGTGGGTCATTGGAAAGGAACAGCATCCCCTGCCTGTTTTCTCCTGCCCTCCTTCCCCAGCAATACTGGGCTGTGCCTGACTTGGCAAAGCCATGCAGACAAAACACGCCGTGTTGTGTTATATACATGGTCTCTCTGTACAAAAAGTCAGCCCAGACTCAGAACCGGAGTTTTAGTCCTTTTCCCTCCTGCAAGTACTTTTCTGTCAGCAGTGTTGCAACTGCGAATAATATTTCCTAGGGAATTTTTCAGCTAATAAATTCCTCCACCGCCAGCAGTTCCCAAGGATGTCAGACAAGCAGTATTGCAGGTGCCGGGTGGGAAAGTAACAAAAACAATAAAAAAGAAATGTAAAGAAAACCTTGACTTCTTGCTTTGTCCTGCAGTAGTTAGTTTGTTAAACACCTTTTCTTGCCAGCTGATTTTCAGTCTCTAAAATCACGTTTTCCGTAACAGTGGGCCAAATGGTTCCCGAGCAGTTTGAACACCTGTGAAGCTGGCATGCTGAGCCTCGAAATAACGCAGACACTGCAGTTTGCTCTGCCCCTCCTTGGTTCATATCACTTCCTCGCTGGCAAAAACCTCTGATAGCAACAGAATTTTGCAGCTGGAAAACAGGTCACCTTCAAAGCTATGTATTTATATACACGTGTGTGTTTGTGCCTGTGTGGGTATGCCCTGAAGTTGAGCACAGAAGCAGAATAGTTACATTCAAGGGAGAATTCCAGTTTTGCCCTTCATGAAAATTCCTGAAGGGATGGTGGGGTTTATTTGTACATCCAGGGTTGCAAAGATGGCAGGAGGCTTCAGAGGTGCCCCAGACAAACTAGTTTCTTGAATTAGAGCCATTCAAGGCAGAGTTGTCTCTCAATAGATTAAGGTATGGTTTCCATCTGGTTGAGGTTTGGGGGCTTCACCAAGAGTGTGTTCATGGTCTCATGTGTGCGTGCACATCCTCAAACAGAAAATACGTTCTTGAGACAAACTGCAAGAATACTGCCTCTGAATAATCAATTATTTTATTGAGAGGTTTTTGTGTACAGAGGTGAACCAGCAAGTTTATTTATACTGAAGAAGTTTCTCATCCATAACTGATACCTAAATCAGCTCTGGTCTCTCCATGGCCTGCGGCTCCTCTAAAGGGATCGTGTATATGAAGCAGTTCTGAGTTTGGCATGAATGGTTTGCTTACAACCAATTGTGCATGTGGTAGACACAAAGGTGCTCTTTTGGGACAGCGGGAAGCTTCTCCTCCAGCTTCTAATTTTTCAGGGGCAAACACTTCATATCAGAGGACTCAGTCAGAGTTCCCATCTCCCCATGCCTTCTCTTCCAGCACTTCATTCTCTGTCTGCTCAGGAGCCGCTGCTAATCAGTGGCCATAAAGCCCTGAGTCTTATAGTTTCAGAACTAAGAGGGAGGTGTTCAGTTTGGAGCTACTGCCCGTGAGGGGAGTACACACTTTTCTTCACAAATGTGTTGTTTGTTATTTACTCTGTTTCAGAGCACCACTGCCATTTCAAAAGGAAGAATATCCATGATTCACTGCCAGATCTATCTATAGTTACGTAAACCAAAACAAAATCTTAGCTTTGCTTTTGTCATATGTATGAGGCTGCAAATATATGGTGCATCTATGCATAAACAGTGTAATGAACTATTTTTTTTCTGGAAATCATGAAGAGTTTTTACATTCCGCTTCAAAATAGCAAGAAGAGCCTAGTTCCATGCAGCATGGACACCACCGGCACTTGCTGAAACGTGCATTTTAGCATGGCTACTAAAACAACTCACAATTAGTTAAGGGAGCAGGAACCCAAAGGACGGGACCTTCTGCTTGAGCAAATCCATCCACAGCTGTTTGGTTCAACTCCTGAGACCTGTGTGGACTTACACCTCAGAAGTCCCAGTCAACATCTTTCTTCTGCATAGGAACAGATGGAAAATTGCTACATTTGTTGGGTGTTTCTTCAATCCAGGTCCCTTTTTGTGTTTGTGCATCTACTCCTCTTATCTCTACAAGGAATAGTCTTGCAAGGTAAAGAGAATCAAACCACGGAAGGCATTCCCTGTTTTCTAAATCCCATGGCGTTTTTTTAAGCTCCTTTTCTGCTCTCTCTTGGAAGGGATCTATTGTTCTGCATCTTAGTCCTCATGGACCAGGAGGTCAAACATCATGCTGAGCTCCACAAGACCACTGACATTAAGCAGCAGTTGGCCACTTTCTTTTCCTGGTATTAGAGAGGATTGAACTGAGCTGTGGCTGCTTTCACATAACTGTAGCTGAAAGGACTTCTATATGGCAATAAAAACTTAACTGCCCCAGCCATTAAATCAAGGAGTATCAGATCCTTTGATGGAAATATGAGTGTCTCTAAACTGAAGGTAATCGAGGACTGAATTTGACACACACGGTACTGACATCTCGTAAAATGTCATAAATGCTTGACCTGAGATTTTCGAGACACAGTTGGTTCTCCAGGGTGGGATTTATGTGGTGGTTGGAGGTAGGGGAGGTGATGGTTAATATATCTCAAGAACCTGGTGAACCGTTTATAATGCTCAGGAAAATAAGAAAAAAAAGAGCAGTTTCTCACTTTCTCATTTAGATGAGTTGGGGTAGCATATTACATTGTTTCGTACTGTCTGAGCCATGCCAAGTGAAATCTACCTTGAATCTTTATGAGACAGTTAGTTAGTGCAAGTATCCTTCTAAAATAAGGGTGCTGGGAGTTTTTTTGCATTTGAAATAAACTATTAATACTTAACAGAACTATGAATGCAGCAGATTTCAAATGACATGTAGACCTCTAGGCTGAGATTTTTTTCTCCTTTTGACAGATCTAGATGCCAAGTTCCAATTCCAGTTATTGGTAACTTTTTATACAAATCACTTTAACAGCTTTGAACATCTCAGCTATAATATGGCAGATTAATATGACCATGAATTAACTGTGAGGAATATGGAACAAGAAGAGCATAGCAAACAAAATCCATCTGTCTTTATAGGATCTTTATCTCTACAGATTACCCAAAGAAATGGTGCTTATCAGAAAATGCAGGTTTCTAAATGGGTGTGAATTTTCCTTGCTTTTGAAAGCACCTCTGGGAGCATTCCTCCCCACCAAGGTCTGAGTTGTCTGCTCAGCCCTCCGCCCGAGTGGTGTGGGTGGACACTGAGGGATTCTGCAGGGGAAGAAAAAGGGGTTGGTAATTTTTTTCAGCAAAACTGTAAGGAATCCAACTTTCCACAGTGCTCAGAGCAAGGGTGGAGGCAGGTTCCACCAGCAGGAGAATTAGATGAGCTCAGTAGCGCTATGGGATTGTCCCACACCTCCCCGTCTTTGAAGAGCTGTATGTGTTTACGCTTCACAAGAACAAATGTCTCGTTCTTTCCCTGGAAACGTGTGTGTATTTCAGCATGGCATCAGTTCCATTTTCAGACCATCTAGGGTTAGTATATTCTTCTTTGTTCTTTACAAGCAGCAGCTCATGCACTGTGAAATGCTACATTTCTCGGCTAGATGGCAGATAGCAAATGTTTCCATTCAGAGCACCTCTGCCTCCTTGTGAAAAGCAGCCTATACATGACCATTTCTATACATCTCTATTTTTAACATCTGAAAAAAAGCAGTCCCGTCTATTTTTAGGTACTGTTCAGTTCTGTAGACTGGCTGGTTCTAATAAAAAAAAATTCCTCACTCTCTAAAGAAAACCCTGCATTGAAATCACAAATCCAGGGGAACGTCCTGTACTATTAGCAGACCTGCTAAGATGAAAACCTCAGCTAGTTAGCAAGCCCTCTAAACAAAAACATTAACCCAGGCCTGAGAGGAAAAACAGACAAGGAAGAGGCAATAACCCCGACAAGTTTTCTACCATGCTCCCACCCTGCCATGAAAACCAAAAAGCAAAACGTCCTCACCAGTTCAGAAAGGGCTTTGGAAATCTTGGGGATCTCTTTTTGTCTGCCCCACTTGGATTAATTGCTAGCTCTGTCTCTGATGGCTGTTTCTCTTTTGGAGATGATGCCATACAGCTCTGCTGCTTTGAAACAAATGCCCCTTACTGCCACCTTTGGGGGATAGATAGCAGGTTTCCCTGCTTGAAGGGTGCTGCTTTTAGCAGCACCTGGTCGTTGTTCGTAACCAGATCATTGCAATGAGAGTCGTGTATTGTTATGGCCTCACCAGTATGTTTTTGTGTTTCCAGGACGTAAGTGCCACATCATTCTGACTTGCTTCTTGCAAAACCAGGGCTTTCCCCATGCCCATTCACCAAACTCAGTTGTCTTGTTACGACTATTCCTAAACCAGCTGAAAAAAACCTCCTTTCCGCAGGCATTATTGAAGGGATGTCCTGTGAAAGAGCAAATGTACAGCATATGTGGGCTAACCACTTGAGGAACACACTGAAGCCCCTTTGGGAAGGGTTTACCTGAGCCTTGGTGCTCTGGTTTCTGCAGCCTGGAGTATTCAGGGTTCCTCAGCTTATTTGGTTAGACATCTCGTGGACATAAGCAGGCCTCTCCTGTTAATAACTGAGCGTGTACTGCAGGGAGAAACATCTTAAAGAATTTGTGAGCAACTCTGAAATTGGAAGTTTCACTATGAATACAGAGATTAAGAGATAGATAGTTGCCTGATGCTTGTGCTGTTCCCCAGGGTACAAAGGAAAGTACATTGTGCTCCCCTGTACCAGAACTGCACCTCAGGGACATGAACAGGAATGGAGTGTGATTGACAAGTGATTGCCCTGCAAAACTTGTACAGCAGAAAGAAAGCAATAGATCTGCTCTTTCTTTGTGTGAATGTGGCCATGTATGTTCATCTTTCATCTGTAAATCGAGTGCCAAGGAAGTGCACCGGGAACAGTCAGAGGGAAACCTGCTTCGGCAGCCCTGCACACCTGGTCACGCAGGGTGAGAGGGAGAGAGAGAAAGACGATCAAACTGAGTTCTGGCATGCCATGGTGTCTGCATGTTATGGTGATTGGCAATACAGAAATACCTGAGATACTGGATCTGTCAGGGTATCACCTGGATAGACTCTAACTTCTGAGTCATTTTCAGACAATTAAAGTTTTCAGAAGATAAGAAGCCCTGTAAATAGCACCTTGAATACAATGAACATGATGTGTCTGGCATAATTATATCCAGATTCTTGCTCTATCTTTGTGCCGTCAGCCTAATCAGTGTTTTGCTAGTGCTGCCCACCAGTTTCTTCCCCTACTGGGAGTACAAATTAGAAACATTTTATTCCTTTCAAAGGAAAGAAATCAGTGATTTTTTCCCCCCCCAGCTTTTACAGCATGAAGCATTGTAGCAAGAAGCAGGCAAAATGGTCTTTTTTTCTTTGTGTGGGTGAGAATCAAGGACGCATATCAAAATGTATCCCCTGTCCAAAGTGGCACTCTGCCCGTTCCTATTTACACATGTTAACGGTGACTCAATGGAGCCCTTTGTTTCCAAAACGCACAGATTATTCCAATTGTGTGTGGAGCTTGGGTTTGTGTGTTACTGTCCACTGGGGACTAAGAAAACACCAAAGATGTTATCCAATACCATAACTAACAGAATGGCATGAAGAAGAATTCAAAACCTGTGAGCAAAAGCATTTTTTTCACTCTGACCCTTGGAGTGCTCTGGCTTGTGTTTCAAGCATCTACATTTTTATCTAAAGGAGGAAACTGCTTCTGTTACCTACCAACTTGCTCGTTTTCAAGGTGTTACACATAGGGTTCACAAGCACTTGATTACACGGTGGCCTACTCTGTAATTTATAACATTAATTAAATCACAGCCAAATAGTACAAAACACTCTTTTTAATAGCTGCTTCATCAAGCATCCAAAACATTAAAAACTCTGCTGATATGAAGATCTCCACCACTGTAACCTTCAATTTGACTTTCAAGTGGTCAGGATGTGTCCTGAAACTGCTGGGTTTGTATATTTATTCTCTGGATTGAAGAGTAAAATTTTGCATTCCT
>NW_010400910.1:81172-97287 GCF_000710305.1 Buceros rhinoceros silvestris
TGCCCATAATTCAGACTCATCTATGCAGTCTTTCACTGGCATCCTGAGCCAGAAAACAGGCTGGGCACACGTGGGAAGGAAGCTGCTCAAGGCATTAACCTGTTAACGTCTCACAGGGCTGTAGGGCTGGTGCTGAAAATGCGCTTGGGGTCTTGGCGCTCCTGTCTGAAATGGAAGTGGATAGGGAGACAACCCCCCGCCCGGTTTGCTTAGTCAAAGACAAGATCAGCAGCCAAGGTTTGTCCAATGATAATTTCTGCTGAAGATGAACAAGAGGAGAGGAAAACACTGACAGGTATAATGACCTATTCATATGCTGGAAGATTTTATGCATTACCCCATTTTATGCAAATTATATGAAATCGTGTGTCAGGATGGGGGCTGAAGCAGGAGGTGAGGGTGTGTGATTGAAAATCTTTCTGTGTTGTGCTTCTGCTTTCTGTGTTTGTAATGATGTGTCCTTACAAAGGTCTACATATGACGAAGCCCTGCATGTGATGAAGACCTGTTTTTCCTGTGTCACGCAGAGTGCGTAGTCACACTTACACACACCAAAATCAAAGTTTTCAGGATTACAGGCAGAGCAAGTTAATGGCCTGATGTTTGCTTAGAAGAGGACAGAACTGTTAAGAAAAAATAATAATTCCCAATGTGTACCTTTATCTGGTATCCATGCAGATGCCCTCCAGGAGAAAAACAGCAGCCCAAAGCTTTACAAGCAGCTTCATCAGGCAGTATGTTGGTTGAGATGTCTCCTGATGTGCTCTGTTTCCAACCTTCCCTGCTGGTTACTGTCTCCAGTGAGACTCACGAGCCTGCTGCTCCATGAGCAAGTGGTACAGCTCCTTTATGGTTTGTCTCCACCATTTAGTGACTACTATGGCAGGAACAGGCATGGGTCTGGATGCGGTGTCCGTTTTGCTCTACGGAAGGAGGCACGTGCTTTCTCCGCTCTTGTTCCTGCTCACCAAACAATGCTGCGTGGTCTGGCTCCCTGCCAGCACTTTGACAGGCTGGAGCGATAGAGGATGCTTGATAAGCCTTTGGAAACGTGTCTACCTGAAGGTAAGGGTTAGTGGAGGTGTTAACACTGATGCTGTATCTGACATCCGCAGTACAGAGAGTCCTAGTTCTTGGCACCTGTGTTTCCCCATCCAGTAACACTCATTTGTTATCATATACACACACCACAGATTTACATAGCTTGTAGGGGTGAATCATGCATAATTGTGGCTTCTTACATGACAGTTCATATATTAACAAGTAACTTATTTGTGCTCCGTGCTGAATGAGTGTAGCAGGAGCACGTGGACCTCTGGTGTCAGAACCGTATTCATCGTTATCTGGAGATAAAAAAGGAGTTTGGTGGATACAAATGAAATGAGAAAATAATTGCTGGATTGATTTGCCTCTACCATGAGAAACAATGCTTTGATTTATGTATCTATCCCTGGATACCTAGTGAAAATACGATAGCAACCAGAAATCTCCCATTCTGATACAGAACATAATGAAAAGCATTAAGAGGCAGGCTCGTAACAGTTTTCCCCATGTTCCACAGTGCCTTTTGGATGACAACAGACGATCATGGGCACAAAGAGAGGGTATTCTCCATGAACTGGAGACTACTACATGGCAGAAGCTTGAGAAAGTTCAATAGGCAGTGGTGATATGTTGGGCTGGAGTGGTCACACTGTCCTTTGGAGTATTAAAGGATGGGGACTTTGCCTGGGTGCAACAGTGTCTGACACAGCGCGTGTCAGCATCAGTTCATTACTCAAAAAGTCTCAGAGCTGTGGAAAGTTATGTTCACAGCAAGTCCTACACCAGTCCCACCAGACAGTATGGGACTTATTTCACAGGTACTTCTCATGTTCATGTCTCCCAGGGGGCTGTAGCCCGTAGGATTCCTGTAAGAGGGCTGCAAACCAATGGAGCTTTTCCCTCCTGCGAGCCAAGCAGAGCAGAGCAGGCTGCCAGCACTGCTCCCCCGCCAGGTCTGACACCTTGCACTCAAGATCCCAGCCTGCAAGGTCTGGATGTGAGGACAGAGGGAGGGGTGGCACAGCCATGGCCATCTCCCCATCTGATGAAGTGTGCAGAAAAGACTCAGTGTGCAGGACATTTGGCCAGAGTACAGGGAGGAGAAAGGAAATTCACTGTGGAGAGATTCGGGTCCTGCAGAAGGAACACGTTACTGTTCACTGGGTAGGGCAATTCTGGCCACAGCACATAACATCCTGGGGAGTGGGACCCTTGGGGTGTTGAGAGTAGGTTTGTTAATGGATCTCCTAGGGGTTGATGGATTTAATGGGTGAAGTAAGTCTGCTTTTATTTATTTTTATTTTTTTGGCAGCTGCTGCAAGTGGAATTTTATGCATTTTTCTGGCTGTTACTGCTTGTCTGGGCTATTTAGAAGTTGAGCTACACTTGTTTCCTTTGTGGTGGACCTTTTTTCAGAGCCACTGAGACAGCTTCTGCAATGGCCCAGTATTGTACACTTCCATTTATAAAACGTTCTGTGCAGTTTTAGAAAAGAGCTCTGAGATGGTTATTAGGCACTGCAAGTGTGAGTAGCATTTGATCAGAAGCTCAGCAGTAGATTACAGAGGCTACGGAGATAAGCTATTTTTCTCCACAGTCTGTTGACCTGTTAGCTCCGTAACAAATAATCTGCTATGGGTTGGAGGGGGAACTATGAATATCTGTAAGTGTGAGTGCTGCAGACCTCATTTCCCCCTCTTATTTTGGTATTCTCTTCTATTCTGCTGTGCCTTTGCTTGCTTTCGTCCTTCTGCTGCTGGGTTGGCATCTGTTTTACACAAGTGAGGGCTAAGTGGGATACCTTGCTCAGCCTTTAGCAAAACCAGCTCTTGTTCAGGTCAGTGAACCTTTCGGTAGACAAATAATTTTCCTCAAATTTAGGCCGGTGTCTGAGACCTTAACTGACACTTTGCATGACTTTTTTACCTCTTAATTTCTGCAGAAATCTCTGCTACTGGCTACAGATTTTTGTACTTCGAAAACCACACTGAATTCCTCCTGATGATAATGTTAAGATCCTGTTCTGCTAAGAGGCAAAACATTCCCTTTGACTTCTGTATAACCACCTCAGGACCAATATGTTCCGTGCAAAGTAAATAAGGACGTTGAAAGCCAAAATATTCCGTAGAATAAATCAGTGCAACTCTGTATATGTAAAGCTCTGCTCTAGGCACAGGCCTGGCCTAGAGCAATATTTCATTTTTGTTATAATCTCTCCCTATAATTCAATTCCTCTCACCTTGTAATACTCTTGTGGCTCTCTGTTGAACACCTTCCAGCTTGTCACTATCTTTCTCATCATTAGTTACCCAGAATACAGACTGGGCTGGATACCCAAAGTCTGCCAGCCTCTATCGCTTCGTTGGCCTCTTGGCCAGGTGAAGCCGGATCAGAGCTACACGCAAACAGCCTGGTTTTTCTCTGCCTCATGCCTGCAAGGTCTCTGCTGAAGGAAAACAGCTCTCAACAGAATCTCCTTTTCTGCTACTTCATCTTGCAAATTCTTATACCGGGTGAGACATAGCTATCCATAAATCTCTTCTTCCTATGAAGATTCCTCCCTGACCCCCTTTCTAAGATCGTGAGATGGTTTATAAATACAAGAATCAGGGGGTATTTTTTCTGCTCCTCTTAGTAAATATCAGAATAGAGCACATATTTTTCTGCAGACTATGTAGCAACACCAGCTAGCAGTCGCAGTCTGTGGTATGTAACATCTCTTCTCCTGCTTCAGTGGAGGTTCATAAGGCAGAGTCACATCTATGGAGAGTTACATGAAAAGGTAATGGCCTTTTCTGATATTCTGGATGCAGTAACACCCAGGATAAAAGCTTTACTGAAAATTTGTATTTTCTCAGTCAGGCCACTTAAGCAATTGCTGTAAGATTATGACCCTGTAATGAAATAATGGTCTGAAAGACCCGTCTTCCCTCTGCTGTTATGCAGCACTGAATGCCACCGATTTTCATAGTTAATCATAATCGCTTGCTCTAAGTTAATTGATGTCCTCATTATGTCATACTTAACTGCAGCTTAGGAGAGTTTTTTGCCATCTACTTCTACACCAGTTAGCCTTGCGGCATCGAGCAGCAGAAATAATGAAGAAAGGATCCCCAAACCAATTTGACCATCAGTGCAACCACCACATCACCATTTAAATTTGCAGAGGTCAGAAGAAAATGTTCCCATCAGCCTATGTATTTCTCACCCTGCACATTTCATGAATACCACAAGCTAAAGTGATCTTCACAGACACCTCTGGGTTGTAATTAGCAGCAAACCAGTGACTAGCCACCAGTGCCAGTTAAAAGGCTGTGGTTTGGGTTTTAGTATCTAGAAATGCCAAGGAGCTGAGGTTTCCATGTTAAACTTGTGAGTCTTGACTCTGTCTAAGAGACATTGATGCTCTCATGATAATGCTTCAGATCCTCACTCTACAGCTCCTCTGCAAGGCTTCGTGTTTTTCAAGGACAAGCCCATAATTCCCACTGCTTGGACTGTGACTATTAAAGGAAAGATGATATTCCTTTACCTGGGAATGACAGATTTTGGGATAGGGGTGAGAGAATTGGGAGAGTGGGGTCATGGCTATGGCGGAAAGTTACCAGTTCTTGTTTTCGTAACTGACAGAATCCCGATTCTTGTTTTTTAAAAACACTACTTCTTCCCAAGTCCGTTTCTATGGCAGTCATTAAAGCATTGCTGAAAAGTTCAGTTAGGTGCACCCATGACATCAGACAGGGACCCCCAGTCCTGGGTGCTCACTGGACTGCGCTGCTGTGACAGCCACCAAGGAACTCCCTGCTCCAGAGACACATGGACTGACCCTCTTGCTGAGTGCTTACTTTTGCTCTTTCCTGGTTTATTCACCTCTTAATCCTAGTTAAAAGCTATTCAAAGATTTGATCTTTGTAAGCGTTTTACCTAAGGCATGATTCCGTCTCAAAACTTAATCCCAGTAATCTTGGAAGCCAACCTGTCTGACTGACCTAAAAACATCCTCTGTGTAAAAAGATGACAAGGACACTGCAGGTCAATATCCTTATGAACACCTGATGCTTACTCAGGGGACTCAGCAGAGCTCCTGGCCCAAGGCTTCCTAGCAGAAATTCCACATGGTTACCCCCGAGGTTGTTGAAATTGCATTTTGAGATGTTGCATCAGGGTGCAGCCTATCACGAACATTATCTTTCAAAATTCCCAGCCTCACAAGTCATGATGTGTCATGTCTGGTGAAAAGCAATACTTGATTTGACTGATGTGCTGTAACCGGGGTGAACTTATTAGTCATGATGAACCTATTAGTCATGTTGCATCTTCCTCGATGTAGAGAGCTTTCTTTGCAAGTACAAGAAGTAACTTCTGTGTATAAAGTACAGTTGAGACAACTCTTCCTTTGACAAAAGTAATCTTCAGTTTTGAACCAGCTTGTGGCTGATACAGGATATTCCAGTGAATGCCCTTTTTATTAAGATATTCCAAATAAATTCACCAGAATAAAAACCACAAAATCAAGCTATAAATCTTTTGTCAGAGACAGCTCGTAGGAAACACATATAAATCTTGTAACATGTGAAATTGGCATCTTTGTGGTTTGAAATACCCCACTACAAGATGAAATGTCAGCCACAAGGGTACAGGCTGTGATTTCAGAGTATCTTTGCCCAAGTGAAAATTAGGCTGAATTTCATGGATCAAGCATTTTGCCACAAAGACTATGTAAAACAGCTGAAGGTTGAAATCCAGCCCTGGCTTGGAGACCAGCTTCGGTTCTGGAAACTCATTTCTGTGAATCTGGGTCCATCATAAATGATTTTTTTTTTCAAACTTTATCCTAGACCCTTCCCAACTCAGATTTTAGGAGATTGCCAGAGGAATATGTGTTAGAAGTCTACAGATACATACCAAACCCAAGCTAAGATATTCCTTCCAATGGTTAACCAGCATTGGTTGAAAGAAGAGTCGTATTTTTTCATTGGGTTTTCTGGATTTGATTTCCAACTGGCAATTTTTAACTGACTGGAAGCTGAATCCTTATCACATACCAGTGGATCATGTTTTTCAGCAAGGAAGGGGAGCAAGGAGAGAAAGAGGGGGCGTTGTCTGGATATTGGGGTTTTTTTTATTATTTTGTCAAAAACTCCCCCCCTCCTTGTCACTAAACAGCAAAGATTTATCCAATTGTTTAGCACAAGCAGCTGCTCAGCATCAGCCTCTCACAAGAGCTGATGCAGCAGGTGAGAGGAGCCTGGTTTGTCTGAACGGCAGCTGGCTGGCAAGTGCACTTTATGCCTCATCCATCTTTTCAACTGCCCCCAAAAGAAGATACGTGGCGGTTTCCTATAGTCAACACTCACTCTGATGGGAGCTCAGCTTCTGCCTGTCTGCTGTGTATCAGGCCATCAATATTAGTCCTACCTGGAAACCCTGCGTGGTTTCGTATCAGGTTCTGCTGCTGGGTGACGGCAGTTTTTCAGCTGGCTGTGGTATCTATAAACCCATGCAAAGAGGCACCTGTGCAACAAAAAACTTCATCTGACTCTGTTGATTGCTTTCAAAATCTTTGCAGATCATCACTGTTCGCACACCTCAGAAATCTGAAACTTAAACTACTGCAAGATGATCTACTGACCACAACACGCTTTCATTCTTTTTAAGATTTATTCTCTCCAGGCATAGATTCATATCTTAGACATTTAGGGACTCATGTAAATAAAGCCCCTTGCAGTGATTAGAAAGATTCCTATTATCTTCTCTGGCTTTTGATGGTGTCCTCAAAGTTTGATCTTGCTGCTGTTCAAGTCCTTGGAACAACTCTTGTTGGTCTGAGTGATGCTGTCTATTGTTCCGGGGGGGGCGGCACTTCTATGACGCAATGTGACCTTTTCCTTTCAAAACTTGATCTTTAGCTCTGCCGACTTGGCAATTCTAAGTCAGCAAGACAAGCTCATCGTCTCCAGCTTTTATGAGGCCATCTGGGAGGATGTTGCTCTCATAAGCACTACCTCTACACAGCTCCATCATTTTGAGCTGAAAATTCTCATGCCAAATATAAATGTGGGGAAACATCCCCCTCCAGCTTGTGATAAGTGGTTGAACCTGGCACAGCTGATGAGTGAAACTGCCAGAAAAGATTTAAAGTGTCTAAAGAGGAGAGAACTTGCATCCTTCTGATCTTGGAACAAAGTACTCCTAGGGAGATGAGATGTGTTTTTCTCCATGAATTGCTTGCTTATCTACTCTGGATCAGTGCCTAGATGTCGGTTGCTCCTCCTGCATAAGATGGTCTTCGTGTAAGCCTATTACACCCAGCAGAGCTCTAGATTTCTTCCATAACTCTACAGTGAATGACCCATTCTAGCTCCTGGCATTGTCTGATAAAGAAAAATCATTCCCTCTTTTGATCTAGCCCCTATTAGGACAGATGATGGAAGTTCTATTTCCCTAAACCTTTCCTTACATATTTTTTCCAGCTGGCATAGCAGTTAAACCCGTGGAGATAGGTGTAGTTCAACAGCTTTATTTGTGGAGCGTTGATGACGTACTAGTTGAACTATTAGCAGGTATTTTTGCATTTCATTTTGTTCCTCATAGTAAAGTTTCCCACCTGGACTCCTGAGGCAGGATGTGTTAAGTCTGGCAGATTACTCAGACGCTGTGCACTATTTCAGATAACAGCTCCTCCGTCTGACTTCACAGATCAGAAACTATGTGCTTTTCTGTGTCAGTTTTAAAACTGAAAACATGGACTTATTTCCGAGCCCTGCCAGTGAGATCATTAACCCTCAAACAAAGATGCCTTGTGGGTTGACAATCAAGGTGCCATTTCTTATGCTCTGTAGAGCTCTGGTTTCTTGATTTGAGTCCCCCTTCCATCATCATAAATGCAATAACTTATGCTCTTAAGTATTTGGTTTTTCCTCTTAGGGATATAAGATAACTGGAACCTAGACCAACCTGTCAAGAGTTTTTCAGTGTTTCTTGTAGTAACATATGCATATGTAACTGGGGTGAATTTCGTTTTCCCTTCTCAAGGACTCAGAAGACTGACTAGTCTTTTTAGAGGATTTTTTAGGTAATTTGAACAGCTCCTTATCCTTTTATAACACTTGATCTTGACTCTAATGGACTTTTTGGAATGAAGTTTTTGGTAAGAGACCCAGGACTGGAACAGGTTTGAGACTGATGGCAAAAAAAAAAAGGTGGACTGCTTCACGAAAGTTAAGGTAGTGATTTTATTTGTATTCCAGCTAGGTTTTAAACTCTTGAAGAATTGAAACTGGCATTGTTCTGAATATGTAGCAAGCATTGAATTTATATATTCTCCCCATTAGTGAAGCAAATAGCCAGTTGAGGTGTTAGGTGCTGCACATTGGTGTGGCACTCACAGAGGATCCTGAAATTGCCGTGTGACAGTCTAAAAATGAAAAATTATCATAAATGAGAGGATTTTTCTCCAGTTTGGAAAAACACAAATGCAGCACAAAGTAAAACATGCCTCTTCCTTCCTCTCTTCCAAAAACAAAGCCAAACCTCACCGATTCAGTAAATTTCACATTTGACAGGATTATTGCATGAATGACAAACTGACAAGTTTTGTCCCTCTTTACTTGTTCCAGCCTCACATTTGCTTGCTAATTCATGCAAAGTTTTTCTAAGTGTTCAGTCCTGGAGGATGTTGGCTCTTCTGCGTAAAGCAGTTTCTCAAGCAACATATTTCCTCCCTCAGACTCAGTGATCTGGCATAAGAGTGAAATGCTGCTTGTTGTAGCTCAGGCCAGGGGCTCTGGAAGCCTGAAAGCACAACCTCCCCAGGTGGTGTGACTGCTGGCTTCGGGATGGCGCTCCATCATCCCTCTCTTCCTCTGTCACCTCCTTTTATTTCATACGATTGCACAAGATTTATTCCTGACACAAAGTAGAAGAGGTCTAAGCAATTAAGTGTGCTTAATCTAGGAGCTAATAGCAAATTATTTGCAGGGAAGCACTGGTCTGCAATGCTTCCCATTGCAGAGGTTTCTCTCTGCAGCTCTCCAAGGGACTGTAGGGTCATGTTACGTTCCCTGCAGTGTTCTGAAGGTCCTGCATCCTCTCAGCGAGTTTGGCCCTACCTGTACAGCCCATCAGCACATTCCTGGGTCCACTTGAGGAGAACCACTTGAAAATGGCTGTAGATAGTCAGTGCCCTTCAGGAATGTGCTAAACAAGCGTTCTCCCCTGCTCTCCACAGCTGCCTGTCTGGAGATCCTGGTTTCCAGCCAGGGCAGTGGGGAACTGCAGTTCCCTTGACCTGATTTAGATCCTGTCTAACTGCCCAACTTTACAGACATGAACCAAGCAAAACATTGATGTGCACTCACCACAAAGGCAGAGACTGGCAGTCAAAATCAGTCCATCGCAAATGTGTGGACTGATGTCTAATGGCTCACCCCTGCTGTGGGCAGTCAGAAACCTGGGTCTCTCTATTTTAGAGATACCATATCTCTTACTCGTTTTTCTTTCTTTCTTTCTTTCTTTTTTTTTAAAGAAAAAGAAGAAACCACATGTCTGAGATGTAGTCTTGATACCTGCCTGCCTAAGAAAGATGGATTAGTAATTATATGTTCTGTGTGCTGGTCAACTCCTTTCTTCACACATTTGCTTGTCAAGCTTGTGGACTTTTCTCCAGGCACTCACCAGTGACCCCCTTCCATCGCGAGTTAAGTCAATTTTTCTTGCAAGCCACCCTGAGCTTTGGCCATTCTGGTTAAGGACACCTTCCCACTCCTGCTGGAGGCTCCTCTGCTCAAGCACTGGGACTGTATGTGTTACTTCAGACCAGTGAGCACATGGAAAAGGAAGAGATAGAGCAATGCTTTGGTGTGCAGATGGAGTTATTGTCAGGGACTGAGTGGACTTACAACATACTAGAGAAGGATCACGGCCATTTACGTACATAAAAAAGTTAGCTAAGGATTTTCTTGCTCCATTCTTCCAAGTATCTTTTCTGTAAAGGTCACTCCTAAGCCAACATTTTTTCTTGCATCTCACTGTTTCCTTAAAACACATTCCCCCTCCTCCATGCTTTTAGTGGAGATGTGCTCTATTCTATTATTACACTGCATTTGATTTTAATTATTTTTGTAATACCCAGACACTGCAGTTTGGGGACAGGCTGCCAATACAGAGCTCCTGTTATGCAGTTAATGAGTGATACTTGCTTGAGAATGAAACCCAGACTGTAGTGCTCTTGACAAAAACCTGGACTGAGGGAGGAGTTTTTCAGTGGCTTGTTAAGCACTAGCATTTAGCATGCAGATTTTCTTCGCATTCTCTGCATCCTTCAGATCAAACCCCCTATCACTTGGATGCATCATTTGCCTTTCACAAGACCCTGATGTGGTCTTTTACTCACCAGGTCCAATATTTTCTACTCATTTAGAGAGGAGAAGGGATTGCACTGAAACAGGTTCTGCCATATTAAAAATCAGTGTTGCATTTCCACCTTTCCCTTCATACTTCTAGTGAAATGTCCAGCTGTGGCCAATAGAAATGCCAGAGTCCAGTGTGTTAATGGCAGTATTTATCTAGTAATCAATGTCAATCTTTGTTTTTCTAACCTTGTCTTGGTCTTCAACATCCCATAGTAAACGAAATAGTTCAAAATATTTTGTTCAAAATATAAAGCTAGGAACATAACAGCTTGATCAATACCTTTTAGTGACAATTTTACTCCAAACCTGTGTTTTGAACATGAACCTTCAAAATATTTTGTTGGCCAAGACAAACGGTGTCTGTGCACAGTTATGTTTTTACAGTATTTTAATTCCAGTGAATCAGTACAGTAAATATTGATACACTGTTTTGCCTCCAGTATTTTTGGACTTCTGTCAAATTAATTAAATAGTAAATAGCAGAGTGGATATCCCAGCACACTGTCCTATTAAAAGCTAGGGAAGATTATAATGTCTGATAGAAAGGTCTTTATGCTACTGCAAATAAAGGAAGGACATGGAGTTTTACCAGCCTTTGTGGGCATTTCCCGTGTGGTTTTCTGAAGTGAACATTTCACTTTGTGTTCTTTCACAGATGAGAAAGTTTCACGGCTGTGAATGTGTGCAACATTCTTTCATAATTATCTTCCCATCCTTGGTGTTTGTTTTCTCCTTTTTCACTGTGATTGCTCCAATTTACAGGTTTTTCTTTTTTCTTCTTCTTGCAGAACTCAGAGAAACACGTGTAGGTTGCTAACCTCCATCTGTGATGATGTCTGCAGAGTTTGCAGCTGCTGTTTATCTGCCTGCACATGGATCACTTCACATTTCTCGGGGACAGTCTTCAATCGCACATAGAGGGAGCTGTCCTGTTATCCTTATTGTTGTCCTTACCCTGTTCAAACCTCTTATGTCAACAATGCAGAGAAACTCCAGCAGAGGTGATTTCCCTAGGTACTAGCTATCTCACTCAAGGTCTTCTGCTGGCCAAGCCACAGGTATGAGTTTGCTTGGGGGCCAAGTTAGGAAACACATGTGCTTCCTCTCAGGCAGCAGCGCCGTGCCTGGGAGCAAGCAAACACGGCAGAGCTCTGACAAGCAGGGAAAGCTGCTGCTGCCTCAACAGTTCTGGTGATCAAGACAGCAAAACATGTTGTCAGCAGCATTTTGCTAATGCAGTGTTGGAGCTGGCTGGCCAGCAAAACCTGCAGGCTGTTACAGTAGAAGTTCTGACCTATGTATTGATTACATTCCTGACCCTGCAGGCATCTACTTTGACTAAGGATGTGACCAGGGAAGCAATTGGAATCCATCATTCTATAGAGTTTGGTTTTCAAAGCTGATGACCTGGGTAATACCATTTCTCTTTTGCATTTACCTCCACATGTCTTCCATGTTTATCTTCTGTATCGATTGGCTTGAAGATTACAAAACCCCAGCCCTGGCTTTGCCTCTCTGACTTCACAGACTCTGAAGATTAAAGCACTTTAGCACCAGGTTTCTGCAAACTTGCTTTTTTTCTCTATGTATAGCTTCAAGATTTGGAAGTTCAGTTTTTAGTATGGTTTGCAAACAAAACTAAATCCTTATTGATACCAAGGAATGAATTGGCTTTTATTGACAGATACTTAAGCTCACATTCATCACATCAAAACGTTCCCAAGCAAATTTTGTTCATAAAAACAGATTGAAAACTTGACCCATATAGACTTCACAAGAAAGTTTGTTGTCACCAGAAACTGAAAACAAATCTCATGGAATATGAAACAGACTTTTAAATAGATGGGAGTCTGTTGGGAGTCTGTATCAGTAGAGGTTTGGATAATTGCATCTCAATATCCTGGATTGTCTAATTTCCGTGAAGGTTAGGGTTCGTGGAAAGCAATCTGCTTTGCAGAAAGGTTACAATAACTTTCATATAGGTATGTAACAGGGCATGTACTCAGGTGGATCCAAGTTTCATGTAGTAGATCTCATTAGGAATTACAGTTTGCTTGTGAGCATTAGGTGGGATCCCCTACAAAATCCTGTGGGTCTTAACCCCTCAGAATTCCTCCTGATTCAAAAGCAAATTCCGTGGTCCAAATCTGAGTGATGTTTCCCCTTGCACACAGGAGCTTCTCTGCCGTTGTTCAGTGTGAGCAAGGCAAATACTTTTGCAGAGCCTGTTCGAACATGCATGTTTTTTCAGAAGGGAACATAAAGCAATTTGACATGGTCCTGTTGTTTTCTTTTGGAACATTGGATATGTTTGCACTCCTTTTTTCACTTTTTCACCCTTTCTTACTTTTTCCACATGAACTAGTTCAGGAGAGAGAAAGCAAAGTCCTTCCTGAGAAGGAGGCACAGTGTGTGCTGGAGTGACCTTGGGGATTTTGCCTCTGTCATTGCCCTCGCCGAGTCTTGATAAACAGCAAGTGAAACGGATTTACAAGATTGCAGAAATAATTTCTCTCATTTTATCAGCACAGATGGAAAGCAAGGCTGTGTCTAATCTACGTACAGAATCGGCTGGAGTTGGACTGATAGTGTTTAAAGACGGTGAAAGTAGCAGCCTTACAAATTTAGCCAGCTGTACCGCGTGTTGTGGGAGCTAGTAAGACAGAGCTTTACAGGAGTTTATGCTTAAGGAAGACAGAAATACGAAGACATTTATTTTGACACTCCGTTTCTCTAAAATACTCGTTAGTCCTGTACCAGGTGTTACAGTTCCTGACATTTCTAGCTTAATGCTTGCTTTAAAATTTTTCCTGGAAATATAATCTAACAGGGCCAAATCTCTGTGTTCTTCCTCTGACAAAGTACTTGGGTGAGAGCGCATCGACATTTCACTACCAACCCTAGTCAATAGGATTTACCCAGAATGTCCTGAAGTTTATTCCACAGACATCTTTTAGCTTTCTCCCTCTCCCTCCCTCTTATTTTTTTCTTGTCCCCTGAGTTCTTTCTGCAGTATTTGAAAAATTAAAAAAAAGTTCAGTGATCCCAACTTAGTGCTTTGCAGGCAGCCAGCAGCACTTCTAAACCGCCGCCCAGGTATGTGTTTGACCACATTTGGCAGCGCTTGCTGCAATAAGGAACTATTAAGACTTGTTGAGGACCAGGACTGAATTGCCCTCTTACCTTAGACTGTGGTTCCTGTGATTCTGGGTTAAGTGGAGGGGGATGTCAAGCATACCCATTAGGAGTAAATTGTTAAGTTAG
The DNA here is from genome assembly GCF_000710305.1 of Buceros rhinoceros silvestris. Lineage (NCBI taxonomy): Eukaryota > Metazoa > Chordata > Aves > Bucerotiformes > Bucerotidae > Buceros > Buceros rhinoceros. Next base: position 94,894 of record NW_010400910.1, read on the forward strand.
ACATTTTGTCTTTGAGCCAGGTAATGAGCTGCTGCAGAACATTCCAATGAAAATATTAAGGGGACACTTAGTGTAATGTGTAGCTGCTACATATGTTCATTCATGCACAGAAACCCAGCTAGTACAATACCTCCACAATGCAGCCAACGTCTCCCAACAGCAAGGGTTTGTCTGACACTTTTCTGTACGGATGAAGAATTGAGAATCGTGTACAGTAAAGAGAAACATGTGTAAAAGTAGCAAGAAAGGTCATTACTTCTAGGGAAAAAGAAAGCCTTGCTGGATTAACTGACAAACTGTAAAAGCACTAACAAATCTATGCTACATCTGCACCAGTCAACTTTGTATTCGTTGCTAAAGAGTTGGGTTGAAAATTAATAAATATTCTCCCCTACTAGTTTTGTAGCAAGGCTCTTAAAGTGGAGGCTCTGGGAAAGCATTCCAGCCATACCTTCTAGACACGTGGATTTAAATCTAGGGGTAACATGCACTGGCCTGAAAACACCTATTAAAAGACCTCCACAAACAACCTGTGCAGCTGATAGTCTTTGTATGGCCTGGATATTATTAATCCAAATTCTGATAAGATGCAAGAATGAAAAAAGGGGCAGCCGTGTACACAGCTGGGGAAAAAAACCCAACACGGACAGTGTTGTACAGGGTGGGAATCTTCAGTTTCTCTGCTTGCTGCAAACTCACTTATTCATTAGACCCAGTAAATGTTACACTACCAGGTGTAACGTTTCATCTGGTAGCAAGACAAAGGTGATGTGGGAGATCTGGAGTCCTCTCCTGGCTCTACAGCAGTCTTGGATGACTTTGAAACAAAACAGCAGAGGTGGAGAACAGGGTCTCTCAGGACTCTGGCATCCTCAGTCTCTTTTAAGTCATTAGACTGTAGGAGCTGTAGTACTCCTGCAATTCAAATAATAGCAGTACATTAACTTGCAAACAAAGCTTTTTGATGCTGAGGTTAAACAAACTTCCTTTCAGAAGCTTTTAAGTTTCACCTCATCTTAGAAAAACACATCACATACGGCGTTGAGAGGTTTTGGTAAAAGCTACAATGTTTGTCTTCTTTTTTTAACTTGGTTGGATTTAGAAGAAGAGATACTTCTCAAGGAAGAAAAGCTAACAGGTGTCAGAAAGCTTCAAGCTGGAAAAATACAAGTTGAAGAAGTGCGTATGGGCCCTCACATGAGCGAGCTTGTCCTTCCTGTAGTATTTAACATCCCCACTGTTCAGTTTATAAACTCATTCTTGTATATAAACATATACAAGACACTTTTTTCTCCAAAGATTTCCAATTACCACAAGATCTCTTCGAGGCTACAGTGAATGCAGACATTCCCGTAAGGAAGTGTTCTCCTTGCACAGCTCTGAGTCGGATTTCTGTTGCCCGCTCTAGTTCCTTCTTGGCTTTCAAGCAGCAGGTAGGAGCCAAATATCCAGCAGATCTCTCCATCTGATATTCAAGGGACTTCATGGGGGGAAGAAACACTGAAAACAGGATATGGTGTGGTCAGGGGCTGCGGTACCATGTTAAACGATTGTCAGTTGTTTCCAGAGGTGTTAGAAAGTTGTATGTAAGGTCTGATTTTACCTGAATTCACAATGGTGTAGAATTTACAGTGTTGTAGAGACCCTTCAGGCTTACAAATGGCACCAACCCCAGGGCTGTTGGCTGGGCAGTGCACAGTCTGGCTTTCAAGCCCTGCGTTAGGACATGCTTCAGTCAATGGTGGTGCATTGTTTTTGAAGTTGATCCACCCCGGTGGAGCTGTTGTGCTGCTGCGGAGTCGGTGAAAACCAGATCCAGTACACAGCCAGCCCAAGAACGTGGGAATCAGAGCTGGCGCATCAGGTATTTTACCTGTCTTTCTGCCTTCCCCCTACCAGTAGTGGGTTGCAAAGGAAAACTACCTTCGTTGTGGGCTTTATCATAGAGGTAAAGAAAAAACCGATTGTAGTGAATGGTAAAGTCTAGTGTCACAGCTTTGCTCGACTTTGTGCTTTATTCTAATTTCTCCTCTTGCTGCTGGATCCTGCAGTGAACTGCCTTCAGACAGATGTAAATCTGGAGCAATCCTGGCCCCTGAGGAGCCCAGTGGGAACTTTGCTCCCTTTCTAGCAGTTTCTCACCCCTAATGTGAAATTTGGGGAATATTTATTTTCATGCTTCCCCTTTCAGTAACCACACTTTTTTTTACTACCTGTCAGCAAAATCACATAGCACTCACTTCTGATCTAAATTTCAGACATCTTGCCTTAAGATCCGAGGATTACGTCAGCAATTAGAGCTTTAGAGACCTTTTGTCTTAAGTGATTATTACTGCAGAGTTTATTCTAAAACTTTATCTATCCTTACCCAGCCCATATACATCTGGACTGCAT
>NW_010400910.1:97386-120641 GCF_000710305.1 Buceros rhinoceros silvestris
ATTCCTTCTCCATTGTTTCTCTCGTGTTTTTATGTGACTATTCGAATCCAGAGATGCACTCACTTATGCATTGTAGACATGGTTTTAACTGGCACAGCAAACATTTTCCTAAACTTATCTTTAAAAAAATATATGTAAGAGATAATCTAATCTTAAATTTGAAGTTTAACACAAATACAGGGAGAGATGACAACTTGTGAAACTATTTCTCTCCAGGACATGCTAACATGGGTGATAGGACACAGTACACATTATTTCTCAAATGGGGAAAAATGAATATTTAAGACCTACTTTAAAAGTTCTGCACTGCTGTTGACAGCAGTATTGTGTCTGAGGATGATCAAACAGAGCCCATTGAATAATTCATTATGTGCATTTTGCAAAAGTCTTCAAAATGTTTGTTTAAATTATTTATCCAGCTCTATGTGGTAAAACTCAGCGGAATGAGCCCTCCCTAAAATGCTGCAAATGTTTTACCATATTTCCATAACAGAACAACCTTCCAATAACAATTATAATAGTTTGATAATATTTAACTTGCCTTTTGTACAATACCTGATAGTGGAATGAAACCACTCTTCATTCACCACCATTCGTTCTGATCTATTCTTTCATTCTATTTTGATCTATCACCACCATTTATCATGCACATCTCTGAAATGGATGTTTGGCCCAACGTGGGGATGTAAATGGGTTGTGGAAAGGTCTGGGTTGGCACATCCTGTCTTCTAAGGGTATAAGTGAGTGAGCGTCAGGCAGTTGTTGCATTATCTCAGTAGTACTTTCCATCAGGCAGAGATTGATGAGAGCAATGGGCACCGAGGTCTGGTTTGCACTTCCAGCTTTGCCTGTGGCCTCGGCCAGTCGTCTAGACCTATACACTCAGTAACCCTGAGCAATCTGGAGCTCCCTGAATGCTCTCCTGAGGCCTGATTTCCAGAAGATGTAAAAAAACCCCAGGGTGGACTGGCAGGTATTTATCTGGCACACACAAAAAAACGAGGTTCAGATTTCAGAGGTTCCTTCTCCTCACCCCTTGGTTGTATTTCTCTCTTTTTTTTTGGTGATGCCCAGTGCATATTGAGGGAGCTAACACCCTGAATAAAAAAAAGAGGCTTATTTTCTGCATGTAGCTTTTAGTAGCAGAATAAGGAAGAACTCCATTAAAATATGATTGTAAGTCCATAGTTTAAAAATGCAAAATGCAGCTAAAACAATCCCCCCCTCCTTGTTTATCAATATGACTTGAACTAAAAATTTATTGAAATACAGATAAGTGCATTTGGCTCATCAACATGATGCTCTGTTTATCCCCATCTGACAGATCCCATCTCAGTCTGGCAGAAGTTTTCATCTGCCATCAATGACAAAAAAAAAAAACCCCAAAACCACAAAAACAACAAACTCCCAGAAAACTGAGTCCAACTGATTGCAGAGTGGATATTAACAAGGGCACATTGCTGATTTAAATCTTTTCAAAATACTACTGGATGTTCTTGCAAGTGAAAGAGAGAGCTATAAATATTTGCTGCAGAAAGAAACCAAAATAAAAATTAAAAGCCCAAAATGCAGCAAACTCTTCAATTACATAATGGCATCATCTTTGCAGGGGGTAATTCTGAAGGGTGGGGTTTTCCCTCATACTCCCCCTTTTTCTGTACAATTTACAGAATATCTCTGTAATTGCATTATATTCTTTTCCTTCTGTCTTGTGTTATACTTTCCTATATCTGAACGTAAGTCTCATTAAATTAAGACAGCTCTGTAAATTACATGAGTCTGCATAAATAAGAGCTTTCCAGATACGCTTAGTCCAATAGGAGTGGTGGGAACGTTACAGATAATGATCAGCCAGTGTGCTGCCGTCTATGAATAGCCTGGCTTAACATTTTCCTTCCAGTTGCTACTTCAATATTCATTTTCATGACAATGAGCTCCACTCAGAAAGGGTTCCCAGACTATCCTTCCCATAGGGCAAGGTGAACATCAGATTGTGCAGCCAAAAATACTCATGGTTTATTCAGTTTTTCTGCAGCTAAGGGTTAGAAAGGGTTATATCTTCAGAACTTCACCACTCGTGGAAGCCAGAGCAGCTTGCAAACCTCTCAATTTGCTGTTTGTCTGACCAGCCTTCCTGCTCATTCTGCCTATAAGTGTCTCTCGGTTTAACTTTTGTTGAGTCACTGTCTTAGCACTCAAATGCTCAATCCTGGCTCAAATACTGGTGGTACGTATTATTTCAAGTAAAGACTGCAATTTATTCTCCAACCCAGCAATCAATCAGACTTTCTGCAGCTCCTTCAACAGGGCTGACAGCTGACACAAGGCAGTGGTTCTCCCCATCTCGCAGCCTTGTCCGAGTCCTGCCTGCTGCAGGTGTCATACACCTCATTGCACCGCTTGCCATTGTGAAAGGGAAACCAGCTTCACTGCAGAAGATTTCACCCCTCTGCCAAAATCTGCTGTGTTTAAGGCTCGTGCAGGGCAGTCTGGAAGGGTCTCGTACCCAGGTGTCCCCTCTGTCAATGCATGTGCCTGTTTTGCTCTGTGGGATTAAATAGGGAAGACTTTGCTTCTGTCCTTTATACTAAAATTCCTGGCTATACCCACAACACAGAGTAGCTCTAGATTCCCACTGTCCTCCCACTCGCTTCAACAGTAGAGTGAAATAATTTAAAAGTACTACACTGCTATGAAAAATCTGTGTAATGCCTTAGAACAGCAGTAGTACAATTTTCGCTTAGAAATCCTTAAAGATCAATTAATTTCTGACTTGCCCTTCAAAACTATGTGAACTGGATCTATAGTATTTTGCTACAGGATATTTTCCCATGCTCATTTGGTTCTTGTCTTACATAGATGCACAGAAAACAGGCTGGAAGGACCTCACAAGGTCATCTAGTTCATCCCTCGGCCCCGGGGGAGGATTACTCTCCTCTGTGCTCTGCTAGCAGTTTAAAAACCACCAATAAATGGGAACTTCACAGCTTCCCTAGACAATCTCCTGCCGTGCCGGTTATCCTTACCACTGGAGTTTTCCTAATGCTGAAGCGAGATGTCCCTTACTGCGACTCATGAACCTTTCTTCTTATCCCATCTGTAATGGAAAAGGACAAGAATTTGTGTCTTCCCTATCTATAGCTTTCATACACTTGAAGACTTTCTGTCTCCTTCTCTAGACCAAACAATCCCTGAACTTCAGCAGTCCTTGTTTTCAAGACCTTCGCTCACCCCTGACGTCCTCTGGACTCTGGCCAATGGCCCACATCTTTCTTAATCTGCAGTGCTAAAATAGGCTGAAATCTGCCAGCTGAGGCCCTCCCGGCACAATGGGGGTGGAAGTGATTCTGTGTGGGTGCATGTTAGAGACATACAAGACTCATGGGTATTACACCTCATGAGCGCATTTCTGCATTTGCTAGAGCAATTATTCATATCTAATTGCTGAAGACTCTGTTTGTTATCGACTTTCATCCTTTCTTGACCACTTCCCCAATGTGGAAGGTCTTGATAAATTTCCAGAATATTGCAGACCTTCTAGCTTGATGCCATCTCCAAATTCAATAAGCATCTTGTTGAAGTCCAGTCAATTGCATGAGTTATTATTTAAATTACCAGACCAGTAACAGGCTTTTAGAATATCCTGACCCTAGGAGTAATCTGTAGGTAGGTTTTCCTGAGAACAGTTTTTCACAATTTATGTTCCCATTTTCTATAAATTTATTTGCGATCTGTTTCTCAAACTTGCTGGTAAGAATACCACAAGACACTTAAAACTTTACTAAAATCAAGGTCTATCTCCAAAGAGTCCGGAAATTTCAATCTCTTGCTTCTAATGTTTCTGTAGGACACATGATCATATTCAGGCCCAGAATTTGTCTTCTGAGCTCAGACTGTAAGTCCTGTCCCGAGGGTGATGACTCTGCCAGCCTGGATAAAATTGCACTTAGCTCTAAGTTCTGCTGCACTATCAATGTTTTAAATCAGAACATTTGTTAGAACTATCATTAATCTGTCCTTCCTGAAGAGAAATAATTTGCCTCATTAGGAGAATCGTTGAAATACTGAAATAAGCTCTTCATTCCTTCCTTCCTCAACATAGTGAAATGGAAGTGGTCAATTCACTGATGTCCAGGGATGCTAGAAACTCCCCAGCATGAGGTTCTACATATTGTAGGGCCCAGAGGGACATTGACAGGTGAGTTTAGGGGAAAGCTGTGCTGATCCATAGCAACTGAAAAATGTAAAGGTGAAAGCCATCTCACAGCCAGACTCTGAGCTGAAGAGATTAATTGCACTCAGTGAGGCTTATTTGATTACTTGGTCCCATGAGTAATAATGGGTTTCCTGAAGACTACAGAGAGTAATACAGAAAAGTCAGAAAGAAATATGGGGAGATATTAAAAGGTAACTATGAAACAGAGGAAAAAATATATGAAACCACAAGGCATGTAATTAACTTAACGTGGGACTAGATTTGTTTGCTTAATTTTTTCATGCAGCTTCATAAAGATCTGAAGGAAGTTCATAAGTGGCTTAAAATATCCCAGAATTCACTTTAACAAAAGGTCATTAAATTTGTGAATGAAAATCCTGGTCTTCTTAAGGTCAGTGACTACTCTTGGTTCATTCATACTGGGTTCTCTCCTTCCGCGGAATGTGGAGTTCCTGACACCTTCAGATGTATTCACGTGGCTTAATTTAGGACTTTTAGCTGAGCTATCCTGAATTGCTTTCTGGAGGCAGCTCTGAGACTATAGGGAGCTTGGCCTTCAGTTAGACCTAAAGTTAGAATGTGTCAATGCTCTCTTTTGTGTGACAAATCTTAAAAGAAAAATATTCTGCAACAGATCAATGCCTCTGTGGGATTACACATTCCACAGAGAGGTGACACTGTAAACAGGAAATCAGGGAGGCAACTCACATTTCCATAGATATGGTAAATGTCGAATGCCTTCTAAAAGGTGTTACACATAACTTTGTTACTTCTGGGGAAAATAAAATTCGTGGAAGAGAAGCATAGTTTGACAAGCGTATTTTATACAACTCTGCCAACTATGTTTTCAATGTGGGAGTCTTTGAGTTTCTCTGCAGTCTTTATCTCCTTGTAGCAGCAGAAGGCCCTACATATGGGTGATGCTGTGAACACTTGGAAGTGCCACTGGCTGGGGAGTCCCCTAGCGAAACCACCCTGCCTGGCAAACATGGCACTAAATACCAGATCACATCCGTGGAAATTAGGCACCGTTAGTGATGCTTCTTAGGGTGAGAGCAGAAAGGAACATAATATCACGAGCTATTTTACAGAGGAGAGAAGACCTTAAGCAAAGAGATATGAGGCTAGGGAGGGCTGAGTTGACAAGAAAGCCCTGTGCAGGTGGAGAGACTGCAAGCACCCTTGAGGACTCTGACCAAGTGATAAAGCTCAGGAGTGATAAAGAAACTTAGGGCTTGCAGGTGCACTGGGGAGTTTGGATGGTTGTTAGATCTGCCTATTTCTTTCAGTGTCTGGCTCGCAGCAGAGTTTTGTTACGAAGTCGAGGTGTTACGTGCTTCAGCTGTTACCTGGAGAGGTTCTGGAGAGGTGAGCTGTGAACCAGGGAATTTGCAATACCCCAGACCTGCAAAAGGATGGTAGCTGGCAGATGGGAAGGAGAGGACCATTACTGGGCTTGGTGCGGCACCTCTGCAATCAGAGACTCAACTTCTGCAGAGGGGAATGGAGTCTGTTGCAGAGGTAACAGCAGAATGATCAAATAGGGATGTCTCTAGTCACTGGGTTGCTGGTCTCAGTGTGGAAACCATCAGATAGTGATCCTGCCCGCCGTTAGAAAGTCAGACCAAACCCTGAAATAGTGCATAGGTTCAGAGCAAAGAGCAGTGGAACTCAGCCCCGCTGATCTCTGTGTAAACACAGGGTGATAAACCCCTCACAAAATCCCTCTTATTCATAGTAAAAAAAAAAAAAAAAGTTGTCTTCCCTCTTGCTCCGAGGAGATTGGCATGCTTGTGTGCACACATGCAAGAGATAGGAAGGTCCAAAGGGTGCAACATCAGTGCTGGCCAAATGAGCATCGGCACGGCAAGAGATCCACCATGCTCCTGGCCGTGCTGAAACCCACTGTCAGGAACTGTTCATCCAGAATAATGCCTTGGCAGAGTGCTAACTGGTTTGTCAACACTTCTCCTTGCTGAGGCTGAGGTTACTCAGATCTGGCCTTGCCCCTTTTGTCATATCAACCTCTCTCTCCCTTCCCTTTTCTCTCCTGCCACTGCCTGGGGTGAATATATTCAGGATCTCCTGCTCAAAAGTCCCATCTGGATCACTGGTATCTGACCAAAGCAGCACCCTTATGATGGCCAGGAGGAATGCTTAGCTTTTCTTTCTTCAAAGAAAACTCAGAATCTCACTTCAAATTGAAGTTTTGGTGAATTGTAGCCCCTGTCTAGGAGTGCAAGATCGAGTCTTTTGAGATACTGAGAGTTTGTATGATGTAGTGTAGGTATAAGAAAAAGAAGAAAAAGAGAGAGAGAAGAAAAAAAGAAAGAAGAATGACAGGCCTAATTCATGCCCTTCCAAAATTATTATTATTTTTCAGCTGGGGAAGGCGGAGACAGGATGTGGTAGAAAAACATTTACAGGAGTTTGGCATGTAAAAACCTGAATGATGGATTAACAGCTTATGCCAGAATTTACCTGCCTTTAAGCAGGTAACATTTCTGAAAGCTCGACAAGCTCCTGCTTGCCCAGCGATGTACTTTCCTTCTCCAGATGAGTAAAGCCAAAGAACCTTGTGCAGCTTTCATTAGCTCCAACTTTCTCTCAAATGCTTTCTTCTGCAAGTTTAATTTCACCTGGAGAAGCAGTGGCACGTGGGAAGCATATACCTAAGTAGGGATCCTTTTTCTTTTAGGGTTTCATTCTGGGGTTTTTCGGGGTGGGGGACCTGAGGTCTAAGACATGCAGCCAGCAGAGCCGCATGCACACAGTCCCAGGGCTAAAGGCAGGAGCTGGAATGCAGAGGATAAAGCAGAATGTAAATCCATTCAGTGCAGTAATTTAAGGTGTGGGAGGTCTCCTCTTATGCATAGAAAGGTCCTGTCAGTAAACGAAGCAGGAATCTTTAGCCTGCAAAACAGAGCTGCCTTTTGAATCTCTGGTTTCCCCTCTGCATTGTGAGCCTGGAAAAGAAACATAAAGCAGCTCTTTTTCCCCTCCTCGCTTTTGCAAAATGTCTACAGAACAGATTGGGGTTGCAAATGGCTACTGTATGTGTTGGTAACAGCGAGGCTTTCCCACTGCACTGGGAAGAAATGGTTCCTTTTCTGCCTTTTTTGGCATGTCCCGTGGTACCTCTCATAGGAATGGAAGTTTATCCTCCATGTCTTGCCTAATTTTCCCCTACATGATTTTAGTTTTCCCACGGTAAGATTAAGCTATTCTATATGCCATCAGTCCCATAATAGTCAGTGAACTTTAAGTGAACTCTAACATCTAGACTCAAGTCATTGCATTATCCTAATAAGTTCATTGGATAGCTGAGTATTTTCATATTAATCTCCCTGCTAAATGCCTACATACACTGCACAGACTCCCGTACAAATGGCTCTCTCCTTGGAGCGCCGGGTGTCTGAAAAGGCCAACTCACTCTGAATGTGGCAGAAAGTGATTTAGTAACATACTCCGGGAATAAGGTGAAATTTGTCACGTGAATCAAAAATCAGAATGTGAGTAACTCCAGCCTTTGCGAGCCTGGAAAAATGGACCTAAATGAGGAAGGAGCAGGGTCCGGGCTCTGGTGGGGTGAGGGAGAGCAAACAGCAGGGCTTACACCGTGGTTTTAAGGATCTTTCCCTTGCCTCCCCTTCTGCAGACTATTTCTTTGGCGTTATTTCCTTTTCACTCTATAAGCAGATGTTGGTGTCCTCGCTTTCCTGACAATTACATTTACAACCTCTCCAAATTCAGTAAAAACCCCAAATATGGGAGTTTTTTACAGCTTAGGCCCTTTCTTCTGGGGGTGTGGTAGTTACATGCTGCAGAGACTCTGTACTAACACACCTCTGCAAACAAGCTCCCTTTACGAGTTGGCCTGTATGAGATGTGAATAGCTTGTATTAGCATTTTTCTTCAGTAAAAGAACAGATTCTCACCCCCATCCCTTCCGTTGTGCCTTCTCTTTCCTCCCTCCAGTTAGGATGGAGTAAGACAATGGGTGAAATACATGGGACCCAGCACTGATCCTCCTCTCTCCCCTACATGGCCTTATTGCAGAAAGGATGGTTTGAGACATGACCTTCTGGGCCATCTTGGCCTGAGGTAAGTATTTTCACAAGAGCCAAATGAGTGGGTCTGGAGAGGGAACAGCACTACCTCTCCGGCACTACTAGTGGGTTGAACAGGCTGCCCACTCACCATAGGGAACTCCAGCAGTGAGTGATTCTCCTCCAAGGGATGGGTAAGCGTAAGCCAAACCCTACTTGTTAACGAGCAGGTTTGAAATTAAGGTCCTCTATTCTGCCTTTAGAAACCTCGGTATGGTCTCCAGGACTTTTTATCCAGCTACGTAAAGAACACAGTCTCCACAAATGTGGAAGGTTACGTTTCAGTCAGTCAAGGAGTGGTATCACTTTATAAATATTTTGGAAACACCAGAAACTTAGATAAAGGTCCAGAAAGCTATTTGGGCCTGATCCAAGATCCATTTAAGCCAATGGGATTTTTTTGTGTCGCTTTCAGTGAGCATTGGATCTGAGCTACTACAAACCAGCTCGTGAATGAAAGTTGGGTGAAGAATTTCCTGCCTGCCCTGTTTTGGTGAAGCAGCAAAGGAGGAGGGAGACCACTGCTTTTAAAGAGATAACTGTGTTAAATCCCATTTGGCTTCAGATGAAAGACAGCACAAGCCTGTCGTTTAAAGTATGCGCAGGACTTCAACTGCATTGAAACGTAGGCAGCAGCTCAAATCATACAAAATAACAAAACCATCATTGCCACTAAAAAGCTGTTTTAAAAGGAGGTAAAGGAGGTAAAAAAGGTTAGGCAGTACAATTCCAGAAAACAAGGAAGTTCCTCCTGGAATTAAAGACTATATCTGTGGATAATTCTGTTAAAGGAGAGCATTTATGTTCATTCTTGGGCGGAATAAAGAAGTTTAACTTCTCCAGTTCTCACAGGATATGGGCTTGTGATGGTTTGTGATGATGAGGAACAGTATCTGGCACTTGGTTTATATGCATTTCTTGCCCCATGATTCCTCATGTGACGTTCTTGATCTTTCAGCACAGGAACTCGTTTTATGTCATCTAGAAAGACGAAATGTCATGTAACAAGTCATGTGAGTGCCTATATATACTGTTGGAGGCAACAGTAGAATCGGTCAAGGTAAAGTGTATGTTCTCCATTACATACCCAAAGGAAGGTCACACATAACCGTATATAACCATCCTCTAAAAAGTTCTGCCAAGTTTGGATTTCATTACAGCTTGGCCTGTGCTTGGTGGAGGTTCAAATCTTCCGAGCGAACACTGTTCAGTTGGAAAAACCCTCTACTTGTAGACTCTGACCAAAAAGTGCCTTTGCACCACAGACTGGACCTTATTGTGTGCAGAGCTTAGGCCATATTCTAGAAGAAGATTTTTTTTTTTTTGACAGTTTAGTTCGATCCCTCTGCTTCAATCACTGGCTTGAGCCAATTGGAACTACAAAAGATCTGGAAAGATCTGCCTGTGGGGAGTCACGGCATGGGAGTATTTCTCTGGAGAAGAGTCTTTCTGCACAATGGTGTAAATCAACATGAGCGGAAGTAGGACAGATACCAGTTTAAAAACACGCCACATTCTTACTGCTCCAGATTGTGAACGTTACAGCAGCACAACCACAGCTTTTGCTGTACGGGATCAAGAAAATATAAGAATGTTTATGAATTCAAGTTAATCTTAGAAAGTCTGAATGACATAATCTTGAACATCCCCTTAGATTTGGCTCTTCCAGCATCGTTCCTGCTCCTTCTCCAGGCAGCTGTGCTTGGGCGAGTGTCCCAGTGCCCTGTGCCACCACTGCCCTGTGTCGCCTACCCAGTGAGGGCTGAATTGCACAAGGGAACATTGTTCCTTCTTTCCTGTAAGGGTCTCCAGAAGGAAGGGGAGGAAGTGACTAACATGGCTGGGGCACTCCAGCTAAAATCTTAGGAGCGTAATAAGCCAGTAATTGCCATTTTGGGTAGTTGCAGCTCTCACAGGCCATATAGAGCCATATCCTGTCCCCAATGGTGGGCAGAGGCGGATGTTCACAGGTAACTGGAAGCAGCATGGCTTTATGGAGATGCGTCCTGATGGATATTCTCCTGTGTGCAGCAGCAGCAACTGGGATTTCCTGAGCTGGAGGGTGCTCTTGTTCAGCTCTCTGTGAGCGCAGAGCTAGCAAACCCTGAGGAAATCTGGACGGGTGCATTGTTCTACGTGGGCTGGAACAGGAAAGCCAACAAATTTCCTGGAATTAAAGTATAAATGAACACACTGCTTATGAAAAATGCTTCTGAGATAAGTCATTTATAAAGCGTGGAGAAGTTTATGACATATAAGGCAATCTGCATTGAGGCAGCTGTGAGAAATGCAATTAGCTAATTGGCAATGTTTCTCTTAATTGCTACTTTAGTAAGAAAGCTGTACCAGTTAGAAAGGACGCGGTGCTTGGCTGAGAACAAACTGGATCATCCCCAAGTGAGCTATTTAGGCAGGAAGTGGGAGTGCCCGCGTCACCAGTGTCTTTATACGTTTAGAGCGAAGCCTCTCACAAAACACTGCACAGCGAAGCTGACTCTCCACTCTTGCGTTGCCACCTGGGGAATGCACCATCGTCTGGGCATGGGGGTAAAGCACGTTATCAGCCTCTGAAGGGAACCTGCCAGCAGAAGGAAAGGAGAAAACACCCAGAACTCGGAAAGCAAAAGTTGCTTTTAATCCAGATTTACCTTAGATTTCCTCCTATCTGGGAATATTCTTGTCTTTAACAGGAGTGCCATTCCCAGCGCCTTTCTATCCCCCAGACTCTAGTTCATACTAAATTGAAAAGTGGTATTAAATTGTTCCTTGCAGCTATTCACCGGGGAGGTTTCTTGCGGTAGGCATCAAAAGGAAACATTCAAAGGCACCAACAGGAACATAGCTGATCTCCAGGCCGTTATTGCTTGTAAAACTTTATTGGAGGCAGAAGGAGCGGGGATAGATAATGTTTTCACTGTGAAATCATAGAGCATTATCTTAATGTCAAAACAAAAATGAATTCACTTCTCCAAAGATTAACACTTGGTACCAGCTGGAGCAGTATCTAGCACCTCAAGAGGATATTACTACTTTTATTTTTTAGTTAAAGAATTCCCTTTTAAATAGTGTGTCCTGGGATTTACAGACCACCTATGTCTGGAATGCTTGCACAGAAGTTATAAATAAAATTATTTGCTAAAAATGTTTCCTAGTACAAACAGACTGGGTTTACCAATGTAAACATACTATATGTATTCATGCATAGTTTAAATTGGTTACTGTGGTTCTTTTAACATTTGCTTGCAAGATAATATGACACGAATATATTATGTATTTCTAACACTTTCTTAGTGTGGAGTGGCAGTTAGAGACTGGGACACTAATGAAATAAAGAGTTTTAATCCTGCTTTCTCTTATCTATCCAGATACTCAACTACGCACCTTACATTCCTTAACAGATTTCATCCTGCCAATAGTACCATGAGATGAGGAAGTTATTTCACGGATGAGGAAAACCCGAAATGGGCAGACAAGGACCGTGCCAGGTGCATGTTGCTCAGTTAGGAGCTGAATTCCTGTTCCCATAGCCCCAGCCCTGTGTGTCTTACAGAACGTGTTATGTCTGTTACAGCTCTGGAAGAATTGATTGCATCAGAGTTACTTACTGCTGCTGATATCTAAAACAAGGCGCAGATGCTTTATCAGAGGAGTCTGCATTTAATTAGATATGACCCACATGGTTTTTCCAAATACAGAGCTGAAAATAGAGAGCTAAGGGAAAGCAGAGTGGCGAATATGGAATGCCACACATGGTTTCTTTAATTTGCTGAAACTACTTAAATTGCATACCAAATTAAATCTCATGGTTTTGTCAGGAAATATTCAGGGTTTTTTAAAAAGGAAAAATTTAGAGTTGTTGGATGAGTTTCCTCTTGAAAGTTGCTAAGTTGAAATTGTTGGAGAGATAACAGTACTTTTTTTCCTCTTTCATTAATTTTCCTCTTAGTCCTGTCTTGCTTAAGCCTTGCAGGGCTTTAAGAAGCAGCATTGGTTTTACTTAGGGAAGTTCCACTGACTACAGATGAGACCTTGGATGTCCATGATGAATTAGAAGAGGAAAGCTTAAAAGCAAGCAGTAATCACTGTGGAGACATTCTCAAGCTTTGCACAAGCTCTGCAGTCCCCAAGGTGTGTGGAGATCTACTCACTGCGCGCTTTCCACTCCGTGTCTCCAGATTTTGAACTCAACCACGATACTACGCATCTGCGGAGTGGACTCGGCGAGACGCCTGCCCTGGAGAGCATTACTTCCCTAAATGGGAATATTTTCAGCCAGGATTTTTTATCTTTTTCCTCCTCACTAAGCAACGAACTTTAAAAAAACACATCCCCAATTTTATTTGCCTTGCACATACAATAAAACAGCCAGAGATTTATTTATTTCTGGTTAAAGCAGTGGGTACTGGATACTGGCAGCAACACAGCTTTGCTGGTTTTCACCAGTGAGGATCTGGCTTGATGCAATCACATTGTACTGCCAATAAAACTGAAAGGTAACCAGCTGGTTTATTCCAACCACTACATTTTTTTTCCTGAAGGAATTTTGCAATTCGTGATTTGTAAAAATTACTTTTATATGTAATTAGTACAGCAATGAATATTGTCTGAACTGTAACTCTTCCTATAATTTTGGTTTTCTAGGCAAGTCTAGCCAAGTCATAGCAAAGAACACAGCATCAGAAGAAAGTTATTGCAATAAAGCTGGAATCAACGGCAATAAAATAATGCCTATATAATTTGTTAGGAGCAGAATCTTGAAAAAAGTGTATTTTAAACATTTGTATGGAGGACTTCTAGGGTAATATTGAAAACAATATCAGTTTAAGAAATCTGAATCAGCTCCTTATATGAATAAAATGAATTCAGCGTACACAGCGTGCCTTAATGCAAAGGAAAATGATCCCTAATACATTACATGTTAGTTTTCATTTGGAAGGAGACGGAACAAGTTGATGGCAAAGCATACACATTGTAGTAAGGCACACACACAGCTCCACCGTACCTACTCTAACAAGCAACAGTTTCCCTGCTTTATGCAGCGAGTTCACTGGTCTGGTCTCTGTGGGGACTCGAAAACAAACAAAACAGGCTGTGTTTCAGAATAACATAGATCTCGCATGATAGAAAAGCAGCTGTGAACTTCACACAGCAAAAAGTGCGCGTGAGGTGCGTGAGCACTGCCTGGTGGGACAGACGCGTCTGTGGAGCTAGCTCCAGCCTCAGACAGCCATGACTCACGTGGCTGAAGAAGACCTGCAGTGGGTCAGACCAAAAGGACCTTCTTTCCCTCCATCGTGTCCTGCGAGCACATGTGTAGGAAGTGCAGAGCAGGACATCGTCCTTTCTCAGTCTTCCGTCAGGTTTTGGCTGAGTTGTAGCTTTGGGTCCACTGAAGTGCAGGCAGCGTGAGAACATTTGTGTTTAACAGCCACCAGCGGACAGATCCTCTGTTGGCTTACTGAACTACTTTCGGGGTCTACAGCCCTCAGTACTTTGTGTGGCACTAGGGACTTGTTTCTGAGTTTGATTATTAGCGCAGAGAAACCACGTATATACCAAATTTTTTTGCTGATCCAGGAGAAACGGCCCATGAGCTGTAATTTGTCTCATCACGATTTAAACAGGACACAAGTGGCTCTGAAACAAAACACTGCAAAAACTTCTCTGGACAGCGTTTTCAAGACACCTCCGGTTGTGAACATCCAACAACTTACGTTTGAAGAGATTAAATTGTGTGTGTCCATAAGAGATAAGCCCTGATGTTGCTTTCCGTAGACTCTTGGGTAGGTTGTTCAAATGGCTGAGCTTTGTGTTCAAAAGCCAGGAGGCACATGAGAAGCTGGAGGCGAAAGGCAGCTCCAGGAATCTAAAGCAGGAGTGTGTGATTCAGCAGCTAGGACTCATCTGTAGGTTGGAAGATCCCATCTCTGATAGGATTTATGACAGTTTCTGATAACCAAGCTCCATTTCATCTCAGCTTTCACTGACATGAGCCTGGCAAACAGGATGGCTCTTTCTCTGTTAGCAAAATTTGAAAAAAAAAAAAAAAAGAAAAGAAAAAACTGACGAATTTTGAATGATAAGCAAACATAAAGATAGATACAGAGAAAATAAATAAAGTTTATTTTCCAGAACATTATGAAGTCTTTGGAAATGTAGAGAGGTTCCTTTTCCCTTCTGAGCCATTACAATCCATTAAGTCAAGACCTCAGGATCTAAAAGCTGTAAGTAATTAGGCATTGACCGAAACAAACCATTTTGGTGCTGAGTCTATTGTGTCAGCAACACTCACGTTAATGCAGAAAGACCCACCAGAAAAGCTGATGTGGTCAATAAGCTATGATCTAAAATATGTTCTTCTTCCGTAAGTGCTCCTTTATGCTGGGAATTTGCATTTTAACAACTCCCTAATTATTTATTTACTCAGCATTGTCCATGGTATGCAATTTAAGGTGTTTTAACTGCATGTTTAATTGACTGTGTGTAACAACTATTGGTGAAATATATGTAATTATGAAGACCATAAAATGTCTATTATATGTAAGTAATAGTTACTGTTCTATTTCAGGGCTCTTTTTAAGGGAGATTGCAGAGGTGATTAAAAACCTAATCTAATCACAGGAACTTTGGCACTTTTAACATTTGCACATTAGAGTAAAACCAAAACCTTCAAGAGCTAAATCTTTTTGATCTCTGTTTATGTCATTGTGCTTCTTTTCTATGAGCCATTCTGAAGAGCAGTCAGTCTGGACTTTTATCCTTATCGAAATGTCCTTGCTATTGTAGTCTTAATCCAACCTTTTAATATTACCTGAAATGCACTTACTTGTGGTTGAATCAGTGATAATTATGAGCTCCTTGGCATCAGATGTACTCTACTTTAGTGTCTGGAAATTCCAGTTCCTGGCGTCAAGGGGCTTCAGTCACTTCCACGATTTCTAGAAATAGCTGTGACCTGCTTTTCTGCACCGTTTCTACCCTTTCAGGCTAACCCAAGCCCCTACAAACAGAACACTATTGAAGCATGAGCCTTTTTAGTGCTTACTGCTTAGTAACTTCGTTTCTCCTATTTAATTACAGGTTTCATGTTTAGAGTACGAAGAAGGACATCTTGTTAAAGGCACCTTTTCATGTGTGGATAGACCATAAAAAATGTAGGTAGGGGCTTCATTCCCACAGTGGGTGCCCCTGTGGCATTCAGAAATGCCTCACTGCTCTGTTATCAAGCGGACTTGTTTAGGAAAGAAAGAAAAAAAAAACCCCAAAGCACAACCAACTCCTACTTGGTTACCTCAGACCAGACACTATTTGGTCGTGTGAGACCAAATGTCAAGCTAGACAAAGAAGGCAAGTATGCAGTGAGTTAGACTATTGTGGGGAGGGGAATACAATGTGGACAACAGTGACATTTCTGTCAGTCCAGTGGGTGCAACACACCCACTTGCTTATTCTGAAAAACTCGTGGGGTGCGATTTCTGGTAATTAGCACGGCTGTTATTAAAATCCAGGACAGCATATATGAACCATTAGCTTTCTTATTGTTAATAACTGCTGTTGTGTGAGTTAATCTAGAAGAAAATGGTTTAATTAAAAGTTGCCCTAATTAGTGTGATTATTGCATCAAATAAAGAGGATAGCGCATTAATGCTCCTCTGAAGCACTCTTATTTTTCACCTGTCCTCTTCCATTGAAAGATTTAGCATTTGACTGGCTCAGTAAATTACCTATTCATTAATTTATGCTTGGGGGATGAGAAAATTGTTTTCAGTGGAATTAAATCTACATCCTACTGATGTAAGAGACTCCTTGTGGGATTCTTCTTACTGTAAATCAGTCCATTTCTCGCAGTTCAGAGCTTTGGAGCACCAGCTAAACTTGCTTTTGTACCATGAGGGCTCAAGAATTATTTATTTTTCTTCCAGATAGGGTAGATAGTGCTTTTGAAAAGTCAGCTGAGGTGAGGATCTGGGGTGGAGGCAGAATAAATGTACAAGATATGGAAGCTAATAAAAGCTTTTCTTTTACGCAGGACCATGAACCACTTGGTATATGAGATCAAATGTGCAGACACCCAGGGAGATTCCTACTCCAAATATGTTGACTCTTCTAAAAATTATTTTTTAATTTATTCAGTTAGTTAGTTACATACTTCGTGGTATCAGCATCTTCCTACGGAGCTTTGCTCTATAAAGGTATTCATCATACTAATCCCATTAGGTAGATAATATCCCTGCCAGCGTGCCTGGGGAGAGCTAATCACCACTCCCATTGTTCCACTCCTTTTGATTGCTTGGGAGACAAGAAGTAGATGGCTTTTCCAGGCAGTAGACTCAGCCACTGAAATTTAAGACGTAATTAGATTCTCACACCTTTGGTCCAAAGAAACTTGGAAGTATTAAACCACTAAGGTGCTTAAGCTGACAACTCACCTAAGTCGTGCTCTTCCTTTGCAATGAGGGTTCACCTACAACACAAATACAATACAAGCGAGTGGTCTACTTAGAACAGATTTGTTTCTTCACTGGGTAAGAAAAGAGTTAAAGCAGGATGGGATCAGTTAAAGGTGGATGGGATCTGTTTGGTTTGGGTTTCCTCTCATCTGCAAAAAAAATACTGTTTCCATTTGTTCTGTCTGAAAACTTTTCAGAAGAGGACTTCAGAATTTAAAGTACATGAACGTACTTAGAAAAAGCTAGACGAATTTGGGAATCTTTCTGCTCCCACAGACCTCTGTTTATTGAACAGCACCCAGCCATGATGAGCTTGAGTACCAGTGAAAGTGTGCCGGTTCGTTAACCAGGTACCTATTAACATCTCGGTCAAGTCAGAGAAGATAATACATCTTTCTCTGCTTACATGAATGTGTCCGCAGGGTGACATGCTCAAAGGTTGTTTTGAAGTGCATGTATATTTTGTGTAATTTCCCATTTAGTTTATGTACTGAACTATTTCATACAAAAAACAACTGTGTTTTCTCAAGCCCCCTTTGAAAGGTTGTGCTGACATGGGATTAGAAGAGTTTTCATTTTCTATTTAACACCATTTCTATTCCATTACTAACTTTTATAATCTGGTGGTAAAACCATGCAAGAGTAAAATGGGTCCTACATCTAGATCACATTTTAAATCAGAAAGCCAAGGCGATTTAGAAGGTGCAAAATAAAAAGCTTAATACACATGAAATCCTGTGCGCAGCTCCAACAGTAACTAAAGGGGAATTTACCTCAGCAAAAGAAGGCCCTGAGTGAGGGTAAAAAGGTGTCTCTAGCTGAGTGCAGAGAAGAGAGCTATTGCTGCTGCTGGACCTGCTGGAGGAACTGGGGTCGGGTCCTGTGAACAAATCCCGATCACACCCCAGGAAGGGCAGGGGCTGAGAGGTGAATGGTAGTGAGTCTAGTTTTATGCCTTGGGGACAGCATGTCCCCAGACTGGACTGGAAACATCCTGGAGATGTGGCTGTGCAGATGTTACCGACTGGTCAGAGAACACCTTCAGTGTCGAGGGTTTGGTGTAGTTATAGCCTGAGGTGAAAAGGGATGACGTGGTTTGTACAGGCTCATGCATGAAATCCCTGCAGGTTTTGAACTTCTTGGTCCCTATCCAGTGCGTTTAACTATGAAGCCATCCTCTCCTCTCAGGTAGTCCAGAAGTCACCGCACACGTGGGATGTTGGTCGGTTGCAAAATGTTTGCAAGATCTGAAAGGATGGATGGTAGTGTCTCATAAGTGTGGTGGAAATTTAACACCACACTACTGAAGAAAAGCCAATTTACTAGCAAAGTGGACTTTAGAAGGAGAAAAATCCTGCTTGTTTCTTTTCCCCTGACGATTTCTGTGACTCACTTAAGCTCATCAAGTAAACACCTAATCAATTAAAGTTGAATGCCCTGTGTTTCATGAAGAGATACAAAGATTTTACAAACAATGTTTTAAAAATTGGAAACAAATTCCAACTTTCCCCAAAGTTCAGTCTACCAATAAGGACATAACAGCTGTTTAGTCTTGCATTTGGATTTGTAAAAGCTCCTAAAAGTGCTGCGCTAAGGACAAAAATGTCTGTGTGCCAATGGAGAACTTGGAGCAGCTGCTTCACAAACAATTTTGATCCAGAGACTTTTAGAGGGCGGATTGCAGGAGATGGAGTGCGTGGCTTCAGCCCCCGTCTCTCTGAAATGGCCTGACAGACCTGTATTAGCAGTGCAGCTATTACAGCTTTGGTGTCTTAATGATGAGAGATAAAATTAAAATTTTGACCACTACCTCAATAAAGCTCCAATACCCTCCCTTCTCCTTGGAGTCTCATGTCTGATATACCTTGAAGGAGGAATCTCTTTGAAGGTCCATCAGTGAAGAAAACTGTAGCGCTTCTTATCATGGCTGGGCTCCATTTTCAAGGGAAAGGAAATTCCAGTGAAAATTCAGGATCCATCAAGGTGGTTTAGCTCTTATTCATCACCCTCCTGGCATCCAACCATGAAATTCTTAATGAGATTAGTGCTGGGGAAACAATTTTCATCCTCCTCAGCTTCACTCACAGCCCCTAGCAGAGTGCAAGACTTGATGATCGAGGAGGGAGGGTTCACTAAAAGCTCCCCTATTTATAGCTGTGGTGAAATGGCAGGGCTTTGTCCTCAGCTTGTGATTTCATGGAACATGAATGCCTGTTTGTTGCATGGCAAACAGAGCCAGAAGAATTACAAAGATCCACAACAAAAACAGTGAAAAGAGGGAACACCAATCTTGAACTGCTGTGGCAGCAGTCACATCTCACACGCTAGCGATGTACGGTCAGTCAGGAGGAATGCCTCTTAACATTTTGACACTGAAGTTCTTAGTAGTCCCATTTTTCTGTAAAGTTGCTGGAATCTGGTATGTTATTAAGTAACTCAGTAGCGATCTGTTAAATGCATAACCTCCCTGCACAAAGCATACATTCTTTTACGAGATTTCTCCCTTTAACCCGTACTTCCCTTTGATTCTTGCAGGCGCCACAGTTGCCAACCATGATTTTTCAAACTTGGTTGAAACATTTCAATGGGACAAGTCACCCCATTTACTCCTCACCATCCTCACAAGTTTACAGTCAGACACTCCATTGCCTTCAGTCTGAATTTTCCCTTTGTTTTCCTACAAATTCTAACTATCTTAATAAGATATGCCTAGACATTTCACTCCAGAAGAACAAATTTCTGACAAAAGGTAAGAATTAAGGTCAGTCAGCCATGGCAGGTAACCATAATGGTGGAAAAAGAAAAAGATTAAGCAGGTGACAGGACAGAGCTGCATTTCATTCCCACTGGAGTACGATGCGGGTAACATTCAGAAAAAATGCAAGATAACTGTCATGAGGAAATTGTAGGGAATAACTGTTATAAACACAGCTCATTGAGAACCTAAATCTGAGGTTTCGGTTTGGGCTGTGACGAAAATAAATGCCAGACTCATGATATTGATTTAGGGTTAGCTTTGTCACATAGATAAAAGGTCTTGCATCCAGGATAGGTCAATTAGCATCAACTCAAGTATCTTCCAGCTAAATCCCTGATTAGAGTCTTAGACACTATGTCTAAAGCCTTGTGACAGCTTTGGACCTGAAGTTTGAGCCAGTGCTAATGGGGGTGGAGTGGGTATAACATCCTTGTCATTGTGCTAAACAGGGAGCAACTCCTTCTGCCTGGCTCCCTATGTTCCTCCTCTCCACCACCGTACTTATTTTATCCGAATAGCCTGAGAGCATCCCCACTGCCTTGCATGCCGCCAATCCACAGCTCTGCCCCTTCCCTTCCCTGATGAGGCAAGTCCTGCTTTAAGCCCTACTTTGTACCAGTCGTGTTATCTAAATTAGGGACTCTCACAATAAAATCAGCAACAAACAAAACCTAACTGCATTGTAAATAAACACCTTCTCTGACAAACAACTAGGCAGCACGCTCCTGAGATGGGTAGATCTCCCTTGTCTTCCTCTCTCTCCGCCACCTCCTGCTTTGCTTCAGGCTGTGGGAAGATCGGTGGGGTATGGAAGTACCAATTCCTCACACTGTCATTGTCACAAGGAAAGGTCTTCCCTTGCACAGGAAAAGACAAATACAAGAGCCTGGCTGGCATGAATAGCTGAGTCAGCACAGCAAGTAGCGGGGAGTTTGTAGCCTCCTCAGCTCCATTTGTTTTGCTTGCGCAAGTCTTGCAACAGAGGAAGACTATGGATTTTTACAATATCCATAACTCTCAAAGTCTTTTGCACATGGCACCTACCATCATGGTGAGTGAAAAAGAAAAGCTGTAGATACCAGTGTTATCTGAAACGGCGCCAGTGGCAGCTGGCATTAGAGCAAGGGGGTAGCAGGAGTTGTGTGAGTGGACACGGCAGTTCAAAACCTGGTTTTTCCTGAGACAGAGAAGGCAAGATGTTAACATCCAGCCCTTGCCTCGTCCTCTTCCTCGCAGGAGGTAAAGCTGATCTAATTACCACGTGTTCATTATAAAGAGGGAGAATGTTATAACCTCACAGCTGGTTGCTGTAACAGTGGCCCAAGGAGTGGAACTGGCCCTGAGTAATGCAGTCATTTAGCATCTATCTTAATACAAACGCTGCTGTTTTGGCTGCAGAAGAAAGAAAAATAAGATCATTAATATAAAATATAAGGAAAAGAAAAGAAGGAAACTGCCTTTTACAGTGCCATACTCCCACTCCTCACAGTTCCTACAACAACCAATACTGGTAGTGTTTATAAGAGTTATCCACACAAGTATTAAATGAATCAGAAAAAAATCACAAGGTTAAACAGACA
Source organism: Buceros rhinoceros silvestris (assembly GCF_000710305.1). Lineage (NCBI taxonomy): Eukaryota > Metazoa > Chordata > Aves > Bucerotiformes > Bucerotidae > Buceros > Buceros rhinoceros. The sequence continues at coordinate 118,500 of NW_010400910.1, forward strand.
CCTGCTAGCACTGAAGGTATGAATGTATCCGTAACTGATGCAGGGAGGGAACTGTGCAATTTAGTCTAAGTGTGGACTGATAGGAAACAGCTTGCTCAGTGTTTCTGAGTGCTTTTCTAGCAGCATGGCATGTTTCCTTAATAAGAAATCTTGCACCATCCCATGTCTGCAGAATCTTCTTCATTCTACCACACTCTAGAGTTTTAATACTTCCATTTACATACCTCAGAATACCTTGATACAAGGCTATGGAAGCTGAAGTGATTCCTTTTACTCGCTTCTTTAAGTGTTTACATCAGACCCTAAATATTTCCATCTCCCTGACACTGGCTTTCATAGAATATTTGATTCTTCAGGACCTCCCTGTGTGTTGCAGACCCAGCTAGTGTGAGAGGGTCTGCTTCCCCCGTCAGGAGAGACCCACCTTCTGAGACTTTATCTTAACTAGAAATGATTGTCTGGGTTATTCAGAAACCTTTCACTGAACAGAAACACTCCTGGCAGGTGTCTGCATAATTAGAGTCTCTCATCAATATGATATCTTGTGTCTTAGGATAAAGTGTTAATTGATCTATGAAATACTCTAACATTCAACTGGAGTCTATGTCCAATGAGCTTCTCTTCATTTTTTACTCTTTGCATTATACTCCGACAAACTCATCACAACCCTGTTAATGTTTCCTTCTAATGAGATTGTACTCTTCAAAACCCCTAACAGTAGTCATAAGAAGTATCCAGATAGCTTTGACTTGTACTCTCTACTGCAGGGCATACATAATTTACTCATTTAATAATGATTTTTAAATGTTTAAAATCTAAACAAAACACCAGTTTGTACTCTTGAATTCAGGTGTGATTTACCCATCTTTCATGATGAGACAGGCGTAATAATTATAAAAAGCCCTTGGGCTAGTGTACATGAGCATTAAGGTGAATTATGACATGACCAGACTGCTAAGGAAAGCCACAGCTATTTTGCAGAAATGGGGCCAAATTCTGCTCCCCTGGTAACTGATTGCAACGGCACAGAAGTCAGCAGAGTTACCTTCCTGCAAAATTTGCTCCATGCAACCTCATGTAAACTTGAGATTTTAGCATTGTCATATTTGTATGCTCTGCTGCCAAGACAATAACACTGAAATGAGATCTAATTGCTCGGTTTTACATTGCCAGTGCACCTCTAACACTCTGCGAAACAATGGGAACAAAACAAGAGATTACTTGAACACACAGATTTAAAATATGTGTGGTTTCTGGGTGTGAAGCATAAAGAGGGAAAGCGAGTGAATTCTGCAGCTACAATAGTTTGACCAAAGATCAGAGAAGTCAATGGGAGTCCTTCCATTTTTCTTTCAATGAGATTTAGATCAGATCCCTTTGGGGAGTCATAATGAAGTTTATTTCCATTATAAATATACAGCTGATATGTCAAATTATTCTACCACCATGAGAAAAAGATTGCACACAGAGTCACAGCCCAGCTGAATTTCACATGAAAGAAAATTACACTGAGTTACTATTACTAAATTCTAAAGGGAATGACATTTGACAGGGAAAACATTCGGACTTCTTGGATACAATTATTAAACTTTATTCTTTCTGTGGTGGTAAGTCTATTGCACTCTCTAATGAACAATCTATCCTTAAAGACTGATCCTTACCGACCTTTCTCTGTATCTTCCGTCTGATCTTAGTTTATGTCTTAACAGGAGGAAAAAAATTACATGGTTTTACACCAAAATAGTCAACTGCTAGAGGAGATTTGGTACATGTACTAGTTGTGACTAACTGGCTTTGAAATAAACATTTTTTGTTGTCTCCATGGATTTCTCATTTCAATGATTAGCTTACTTTATAAATTAGCTTCTTTTTTGGTTTTTTTTTTCTCTAGTGAAGCCAAAGCATTCATGCAAAGGTAATCTCTTTTTTACAGTCATAAACTGGACTGTCTGATTTACGGCTTTTATCCTCTGAGTGTTATATGCAAATAAACCATATCCTCTTTCAGGAGGAACTTCAACTTTTGTAAAGACCTCTGTACTTAAAAAATGAACAAAACCAATGAACATGTTGTTAATTACACAGAACACTGATATGGAAAAGAGCCTTTGACAATATTTACATCAGAATCTGCTCTTTCCC
>NW_010400910.1:120711-122126 GCF_000710305.1 Buceros rhinoceros silvestris
CTTTCCCTTTTGAAAAATGGAGTGATCAAGACACTTTCATCAAGCATTCAAAAATACAGTATTTTGAACCATTTCTATTCATTATAAACATAATTTGGTCTTGGTGGGCGGAATTCTCATTAGGCTCTGAGCTGGTTGACATGTTTTGATAACTGAAAAACAAAGTCAAAATCTGAGCAAAGTGAAAACAAGCACATTTGTTTATTTTCCCAAATGACCCTGCTGAAATTCTCTCCCTACATTAAAAACACTCTAATGCATACTGACAAGTTTCACATGCCCCTCATTTTGAGGGCTATCATTAATTTTTATTCTAAATTACTGATCTGTCCCTGTATTTCACATTGTCCCATTACTGTATGCACCACAGGGTTGTAAAGAGAACAAAACAGAGTGAAGTCTAAGAAGAAAATTGCAGCAAATGGGTGAAGGAGTTTTTTATGTCTGTCTCCAGAAGTCTTCAGATGGTGACTAGATGCCTACAGATAAGACATTTTTTAATCAAGGAGTTAGAGAACTCCATAGTCGAAATGACATTGAGTGAGTCATGCAGTATATCAGACCAGATCATCTAACAAATTCTTCAGTTGCTAGAATATACAACCCTCTGAATGCAGGTAATTTTCCAAGAGCCAGAGACCACATCTTGTAGTTAGTTCAGTGGGAAGAGGAGCTTCAGGAGACCTACATGTAATATGTAAAAGATCTAGATGTTCGAGTTGGCTTAAGACAATGTGACAGAAGACCCTGGCTGAAATTCTGGCTCCACTGAGCCCAAGAGGGAGTTTGCACTCAGTGAGGCCGTGTTACCACCCAGTGTGTTGATGGGAAAATTGCCAGTTTAAAACAAGAGAGAATGATCTACGATACTTAACTCCAGAAAGCAAAACAGAAAAGATATTCCAATCCTCAGTCCCGCATCACCCCTCAAACCCTCTCCCCCAAACAAATCATATGGGCCAACTGGAGAGTGACATCTGATTTACTAGTCTGTCTCAGCACAAGACGTGTGAGGCAGGTCTCAGCAGAAGACGTGTGAGGTAGGAAGTTGGTTTTTCTTCTAATACATAAAATGGGTAACTAAAGGAGTGAGAAATTGCATAGATTGGACAAAACTAAGTTCATCAGGGGGTTCATAGCACCACAGAATGGTTGAGGTTGGAAGGTACCTCTGGAGGTCATCGTGTCCAATCCATTTGCCCAAGAAGGGTCACCTAAAACAGGTTGCCCAGGACTATGTCCAGATGGCTCTGTTTCACAGAAACATCCAAGGACATACTCCACTCTTCGCCATCAAAATTCAATGATGATGCCATCAGATCTTTCTTGTAGGCGCAAACTCTTCTCCAGTAACGGCTGTTTCTCATTCAGCCATGGATTTTCCCGCAGGAATTGCTTGACACGGGGGGGGGTAA
>NW_010400910.1:122182-130921 GCF_000710305.1 Buceros rhinoceros silvestris
AGCAGGAATTGCTTGACACGGGGGTGGCTAATAAAACTAGTCATTATGAGAAGAGTCAGGGCAGAGCATAATTCTAATTACAGGAAACAGGAGGAAGGCAGCGAGGGGATGTTTTTTGGAGTGTTTTATTGTAATTTAAGTAGGCTTCTAAGATATGAGAAGTCAGCAATCCTGTCAGAGGTTACAAGGAGTTTTCGTGCAATTGCAAATCCATATTTCTTTGTCCTAACACACAATCTGGGAGAAGGGCAGCCAGAGGTAAGTGGCAGAACCAGGGGGAGGAAGAGAGCTGTTAGCCGGCTCTGGTTTGTCTCTCCCTCTTATCAGATCGTAACAGTAGCAGCTTCCACAGCAAACTCCTTGTAGCCTTTCCAGATTAACTTTCAAACCTGACTCCCTAGAGATGGGAAATTTCGGACACACGAGAGCAGCTAATGAGGCAGAGGAGCAGTTATTTCTGGCTGCAATGAACTGTGGGGGATCCCTCCATGACACAGCTTGGGTTCCTTTGCCTACAAGCCCTACAGGCTCCCTGATGAGATGGACTAGGTTAATTTGTCATTTGTTATTAGGACAAAGATCAAGAACATGCTGTGAACATTTGATGGGCACCCGTCTGTGGTTTTTCTGATTGGCTAAGATTTCCTCTGCTGGATGACGTATTTCAAACTGCCGTAAAATCAATCCCCACTCAACTATTTCATGCTGGTAGACATCCCAAAGAATGTAATTGAATGAACTGAAGTAATTTGGGATACAATTTGGCATAACAGAACACAATTGCTCTGCTGAGATTATTCCAGTTTTACATCCACTTACAAAACTACCACAGGAATCTGTCCACTAGTGAGATTTGAATTACTATTTTAATCTTTTTTTTTGCTTGTCAACCAGCTTTTCCAAGATTTTAGATGATATTTCCTGTTTTAATCCATCCAGGGTACAGTTGGTTGGTTTTTCCCTTGCAGTTCCCAGGGCAGAAGGAAGAAAATGGGCATCAGTATAAACTGTCTCTGCCAGGAAATATACAATAATCCTGTCACTCTTAAGAAAACTCTGCAGCAGCAGGCTCAGACAGCTACAAAGTAGAGCACATGCATGGATTTGTCATCCTGCCTTACTCTTAAACAACGCTGGCTTCTTTGTCAATTGTAAGGAAACAAGGGGAAAACCCCTTGGAGGTGAGCCACACGTTTATTTGTTCCTGAGCTCTGATAGAAATGTTGGCTGCAACACAATCCTTTTTTTAGAAAGGATAGGTGAGCATCTGTGCAACTTGTTAGAAAAGTCAACAGATATGCCTGACAAACGCATTTTCTTGACACATGTTGACTTGAGACATCCAAGGACAGGATGTATGTGACCGCATAAATCCCCTGTTCATGACAGATCATGAGAGCTGCTACCTGCCCCCTACAGCTCCACTTCTGGTACGAAAAGTCAAGTGTGGAGTGATCTGTGGGCCAGAGGTGCCCTATCACACTACTGACAAGGAGTGAAGAAAACCTTGGTGACTAGGTGGGCAGAAATCTCCCTTTTGCTCTTCTGCATCAGTGTCCACCACCACATTTCTGTTCAAATTAGTAATTTAGTAAGACTGGGTCTTTCATCAATTTTAGCTCATTGCGATAGGTCCTGCTGAGAGGTAACACATCTGACTTTACTCCACCTCATTCTTTCTCACTGTACGCAGCACATGAAGAGATTCAGCTCTACCTTTATCTTGTGGACAAAGGAATACCAGATCTATGGAGCTACACAATGCCTGTTTTCAGTGTGCCTGTGGAAAGAAGATGCCTTCAGAAGTCTCATTGCTCAGTGTTGCAGATTATTCTGTATTTTTTACCTTCACCAAATACATGGGAGGTATCATAAAAATATTCGTTTCTAACTGCAAAGAGAAATGCCGTTTCCTAGTAGATTCTGGTTTTTTTCCTCAGGCCATGTGTGAGGAACAAAGCGCAGTGCTTACATATGCCATTTAGGTGGCTGCATTCCCCATCCTTACCAGTGCCAGAGACTGGGCCATCCCAGAGGCTGAGCAGTGCTCCGACAAACTGGTGACATGGGCTGGAGGTGACTGTAGAAATGAGCTCTACAGGTCTTTAGAAAAGGTACGTGCAGTCTAAATACCGACTCGGGAGCACACAAACAGCACCATAGGAACCATAACAAACACGAACCATAGCGAGACGTACACACAGCCTACCCCAGTGCTTCATGAGTGTTTTTAATGCCTCCCAGCAAGCACATATTAAGAAGACTGGTGATCCAATACACATTATAAAATGCACAAACACATCTGTTTCAAAGCTCTAATGAGAAAGAGCTTTCAAAGCACTGCAATAAAACACCTGCAACCTGTATGACTGTTTTATATTGTCTTTAGATAAGCATATACTGCCTTGTAACAGCCTCCTTGCTGTTTAAGTTGATGTAGTTGCAGCTCATGGAGTATGAAAATGAGTACTGGTAATATTACTGCTGTAAATCCTTATGGCAAAACGCTTTTCCCTTTAAAAGTGAATGTTACAAGTGGTGGATGAAATCTAGTTGAGTGACGCACTTCCATACGTGTTAGCACCTACTTTTCCCAGGATAGAACTATTCCGTTTTAAAGAAAATCTCTGCAAGGGAAGGGAAATACCCTCCTTTCTTTCTTGGGGGCTTTAAGAAGGCTTATGATTTGCCCACTCTTCCACCTGTTTCTAGAAATTCAGCTCCTGTTAAGGTCACAGGCAGCAGTGAATGTCCATTTCCAGACCTCCTGCATAAAGGGAGATTTCTGTGCAGGCAGGTTTTCCTTTGCCTCCCAACAACAAAAGACAACTAACAAAATAAATGCATTTAATAGCACACATAGCTCAGAGAACATTTGATGAAGCAGGTCAGCTCTTTTGCTGTTGATTATTCACCACAGATGTCACCAGCGAGAGAGCCCAGTGCTCCCAGAGAACCCTGTAAAGCAGCTGAGGCCAATTGCCAATATTTAGGCATAATTCAGGTCATCTCATACTAAAAAAGAGCTCAGGATAAACTGCATTAAGGGCTACATCTTCCCCTTGCCCAGCCTCTCCTGGACCCCCACAATATCATGCCACTGGAACGTGCTCTATATCACCTGTCCAGGAGATGCTGTGGTGCTCCAGAGCTTCCTCCCATCAATTTCACAGCTAGTCCTTGCGTCCACTTAATAGATTAAAATTATTAATTATGATAGAGACTTAATAACTGACTAATAGAGGTTTAGAAAGACCGGCAAAATCATCACAGATTTAAGAAGATTTCCATAGCTTGGGTTTGAAAAAGAGTTGACACATAAACAATATTTAGCTTCTAATCTTCCTCTATTCCTTGCTCAGTTTCAGGGAGAAGAACATACCTTTGGAGCTCTCTTCTCTTCTAGGATTTGTGGCTTTCCCCATTAATCTTGTATTTTTCCTCAGGTGAGTCTAACTCTGTTCCATTCAGCCTCAAGGCTGCAACCCTGGAAAATATCTTCTGAATCCCCAGTAAGTATTGGTCTCCCTCATCACAGCTCTTACTCCTCTCTTTCCTTAGAGAGCATAACTCGTTAAACACCAAGACGAGTTTAATTTAAATATGTTTCATTTCGAGCATTACCCCCTCCTCTCCCTCCCCATCTCCACTGCATTATTCTCAGTATATGTTATTTTGACCAGCCAGACCATCCTCGCAAAACCAACTTTCTGTACCTCCATCGACGTTAATGGAATTATCCTGCATTTGCAAGGAGAGTAAAAATGCCATTTTTTTACCAGTGAAAGCTGCAGTTTACAGCTTCTGCGATCTTTCAAGCTTTCTTTAATATGGAGTTCTTATGCTTGTCACAAAAATGTAACCTTAGGATAAAGAATAAAACTTCCTTTTGTCTTGTCTTCCAGGTGTCCATATGTCTGCAACGGGGAGTCTGGCCAGCTCGCAGAAGCTGCCTCTCCTCCAAGAGCTGCATACTGAGGCAAATTCCCAGCTTATTAAAAAATAGTTCTGTTATTTTGCCATCTTGTTTGTTCTGCAATTCCACTGTATTTTCCCCTCTCTTTTTTATTCTGCCTCTGGCTTTTGAGGGGGAAAAAAAAAAAGGAAATGGAAAAGAAAAAAAGGCAAAAGCCAAGAAATTCTTAAATATATCTTTATTTTGAGTTTCATGTCACGTCCAAACTTCTGTAGAAATTGATAGGAAGATCCCAATATCCAGATGCTACTTGTCCAGTGAAAAGCTGTTTGCATGAAGAAGCTCGCAGAAGCTTGCAAAAAAACTCTAATGAAAAAGTACATTATAAAGCTTCTCTTCAGCTTCTGACAGAAGTGCCTTATCTTCACTGTTTCTTAACTCTCTTCCAAAGCAAATTAAATCAAAGCTGGAATGGCTAAAACTTGAGTAACACTGTCCCAGTTTAGTTTTCCTGAGTGATTCCTGAGAAAACTTTTCAGTTCAGCGGAGGATTATTTTTTGTTGTTGTTTACCTCAGCTTATAACTTCCAGGATGTTTATCTGGATTTTGAAGGTAAGATACACTTATGCTGAGATCTGGGGAACTGGTCCTTCAAGAGAAAGGAAAACGTTACGGTCTGTGGCTTAGCTCACGAAGACACTGAGTTGACCACGGCAGCTTATTACATATTTGTAATTATACTTCATTTTTCATTATTTTTTTGAAGGAAAGGATTAACATAGAGAGAGCAGAATGCCTTATATCCTTTCTTCTTCGAATGCTGGAAAAGAGTTCTAGAATTTATTTTTTTTTCCTAATAAACACTTGCAAAAAAATTGAAAAGACAGAGTAATATTTGATGGTGAATCATCAAAAGGGCACCGAGGTCCCTGCTCCGACACAACAGACAGTTGTGTAGCTATTTGCAACTTGACTTGACTGAATTTTGCAATGCAGTTTCACAATGCCACTTTCTACCACTTCATTTGTAAGAATCTGGTTGCTTCCTATTTAAAAGTCCCAGTTAGGCTTCGGAGAGGAGACTTTCAGTTCTGCCTGCTCCCGGCTTTTCATAATCTTTCATCACACTACCTCTCCTCCCTGCCCCAGGCTAAGCTCTCTGCGCAGCTCATCCAGGGATGTTGTTTGAGTAAGGGAGTTACACCTCCCAGTCATAACACATTCTTATCCGGTTACATCAGGCACTGAACCAACAGCCTGATCCAGTCATTGACAGCCTTTGGTGTCTCTTCATTGCACAATGGTTACGGTTTTAACATGGCCTCTGTGTTTCTCCTGCCCTACCATAGCAGAGCCACAAAGACTCCTGCTCTCCGGTGACAAAATGTGCTGTTTTGGTAAACTTTTCAACCCTCCTGACAGGCCGTAGAGCTGAACCGTGGGAAGAGCTCATTATGCCTTAACGGCCTGAGTGGATTCAGCATCGGGCTGGGAGTGTGAGTGTTTATGGAAGGAAGAAAAGTGAAAAAAAGGTTTTACGAAGTATGATGTCACCTGAATCACAGCCTATTTCTGGAACTAAGCTGTGAAACCCATGATACGTTTTGACACATAAATGTTGCCAAGTAAAACTGATAATATAATTGTTAATACGGTCACAGCCAACTGTTTTTCAGATAAGGAGTTAAACTCTTCTGTGCAATATAGTATTTGTGGAACATAGCACCTAGCTGGTTCCATGCTTTCATTGGCTCTGGGATTACTTACTATCATATTTAAATAAAAAGACTAGATTATTGGGTACCATAAGAACAATGGTTTGCTTAATGGTCTTGCAGCATTTATCTTAAGTCAATACAAAAGTTTTGAGTTCCTGAGCTTATGTCAAGGGCAGTGAAACAAGGGCCACATTCAGTGAACTAGTGATTTGTTTATTTTTTAATGCACATGTAAGTATCTTATTTTGAGGGCTCAGATATTCATAGATGATTCAGTTGAACGTATTAATTTTCAAAAAAACAATTTGTGTCTGAGGAACACAATCTGATAGAAAACATTAAAGGTTATTATGTGCAATTTGTTCTAGATAAGCGTAATGATCAAACAACTTACTTGCCTCTGCTGCAGCGCAAATTCCCCTGTGAGAGACGCCCGTTTTGTATAGCATCCTTCATATGAGCTTTGTTCCTAGAAGCTTGACAGGGCTCCACAATATAATTATAGAGTTATTAGGAGTAAGTAACACCAGAAAAAATGAGATACTCTAGAAGTGTAGATATGGAAGGGAAAGGGTAGATTCAGATATGGAACAGAGAGACTGTAGCACAGAGACGTATGAAAACTGCTCAAAGGGGCTCAGGACACAGAGGCAGAGAATGACGGACTCCGGGTGTGCAGGGAACAAGTGGAGGGCTGAAGGGTGAAGTCTGTGCTTGAAAAGCAAGTGGAGCATCTCTGTCACCTGCAAAAACACAGGCAGGCCAGAATTTAAAAGATATTTAGGTGACTACTTAAGAGTTTTGGAGAACCAGAAGTCTCTCTGGGTCTTAGACTCCTATGTGCTCCTTGAAGGCTCATGATATCCTTTTTTCCCATCTTTACAGACACTTTAAAGTATAAGGTTATAAAATCTTTCAGTGTTTATTGTTCTAAATCAATATTTTCTACCCCTTAAATTGTGAAATTTCTGATTACAATGAAATAAAACTTTTTTTTTTCCTGGTCTGAAGTGGATTACTACAGTTCTTTTGCAGCTATGGCCAATTTACTCCATTGTAGAAAGAAAAATAGGTCTCTGGTTGAGTGTTTCCTTCAAACCCAGAATAATCTCTCTTTACTGCTGACCCTTTCCTCTCCCAGAGTGAGAATGGAGTGATTTTGGCCATGAGCACACTATGCTTCTGACTTTGATGGTGTCTGAAGGTCCATGAACAATTCAGATGGGAGCAATTTATGTTGGTGCTACTCCCATTTCCTTGAAAACAGCTTTTCTGCGATGATATGAAGGCAGCAGCGTGAAGGCGATGCTGTGTTATCGCTGCAGTGGGGTGCAGTAGTCACTGGAGGCTGGAGCTCCATGGTCAGACCTACGCAGGAGGATGATGGTACCTGTGCGAGTCTCCCTCAGCTTTGGTACCTTTTGTCAGCTGCTTGCTTGGCTTCTAGCACTAGCTCACTGTATTCAAGTATCTTCGATGCACACCCTCTGTGGTGGAAAGTGATCTGATGGCATGATCAGCGAGCTCCATCAGACCTGTTGCATGTAGTTACGGAACAGACATCTAAGAAAGAATCACTTCTACCTCCTTGAGCCCAGTCCTTTCCCCTAGCCTGTCTCTTCACCTTGCCCGGCAATGCCTGCAGGAGAACTTGTCTTTCTCCCTTCCCCTGCTTAATATACAATATCACACTACTTTCCTAAACTGGCAGATAAGTTTGGACTCTGTTGCCCTCTGATTCCCTGCCTTGAGCCAGAGCTTTGAGTAATTTTTCTACTGTACATTGATTTATCTTCTGTTTTCTCAAGTAGCAGTTTCCCAAATAACGGGTCAGGGGCTGAATGGGAGCATGGAAGTGGGCTGCCAGAAGACATTTTTATATATTGTTCTTCCTTATTGAAGACAGAATATGAATTCCAGACAATTCAGTATTGCTGCCAACTCAGCATCAACACAATGCTAAACTTCACTGCTCATCGAGCAGCCGTTTGCTGGAGAGCTGCACCAGAGTGCAGTCCTGCCTGCCGCAGTTTGGATTTCTCTTCAACTGGTTCCCTTAGAAGGTCAAATTATAACCCCTCACCCTGGCAGGCACCTTTCCATCGGTACAGTGCCAAGTCTGACAGCCACATCTCCCATTCGATAAAACCTGGAGGACCAAGCTCATCCACCTAGATGAGCCCATTCTGGGGCCTCCTATCTCCTACTACTTGGAGACCTTCAAGTCTAGGAGGTTAAGTCGCAGGCCTTAAAGTGAAGCCCATAGGAAATGCTCATTGCAAAGATGTGAGCAGAAGCTGGGTCAGAGGAATGCAGACCTTATTAGAAGGACCAGGGCATGGTCTTTTGGAAAGCTTTATTTGTTTCTTTGTTGATTAAGGAGGTTTGGTTGGGGACAACACAGCTAATGTTGCAGAGATAGAAAATGTGCATTTATACTCTGACTATCAACTGTTCATGACAGTTGTGGGAATGATAACATTTGTGGAAACAGGTGCTTGATCGCTCCAGTGTTCACAGAAGGACTCTCTTCCCTACAAGAACCTCAGTTTGCAGTGAAAAGACTATTTGTACATAAATAGCAGCTACGCATGTTTCAGACCCCTAATATCTATGAAGTTTCAATTACCCAGTAAAGAAGGGGAAAAAAAAAAATTCATGTGGCTGATTCATTTAAGAAATCATATGGCCCCTCAACACTTGAGGATCTGTGTGTAGCTGGCCCTGCTATGCTTGTTTTCTTCTCGTTGTTAACCTCTTTGTACAGATGGAGACTTGAGAAGTGAAAAGATGAAATGCCGTATGACAGCCAAGCAGGGAAACAGTGGCCAAGTCACAGAGACAACTCACATTTCCTGAGGAATAAATGCTCAAAGCCGTTTCTAGCTGACAAAGGAACTGGGCAGAGAAAACCCTAGCAGACCACAGCAAGTCAGAGATCAGGGAAACATCTGAGGGACTAGTGTAAAGGTAGCATGAACTGGTCTTGCTGTGTGATAAAACGATTCCCATCAGCAGCGGTGTCACGAACAAAAAACATGTGGGCATTTCTGCCGTTCCTCAGCCCTCGGCAGCCTGCTCTCTTCAGTACTTATTGGAAGGTC
>NW_010400910.1:131060-132810 GCF_000710305.1 Buceros rhinoceros silvestris
TTGTGAGCAGAACGGCTGATTGATTTGGGGCGGGGGGTCAGGAAGGACATGATAAAAAAGAAAGCAATCCCAAATATCAGTCTTGCCTCTACCCTTGCCCCCAGTCTGGCATCTTGGCCAGCGTGGCAAACGGTGCCATGGATTCACGATTCACCACCACCAGGAGGGCGGGAACTACTGTCAGCAGCAGCTTCTCTCCAGAATAGGATTTGTCTTGGATAGAGAAAGCATTTGCTTTGGTAGTGGCTGATCTGTCTGACATAGTTCTCTCCCATCCTTGCATCTCCATCCTGCTCTTCTGCCAAGAGCCAATCCCATCATTTCTGTGTCCACAGCCTGAAAAAGTGGGCAAAGATCACAAGCAGGGAGAAGTTAGGAGTGGTAGAAGATTGGTGACAAGAGTAGTGGGGCTAAAGCCCTTAAAGAACAATAAACCAATTACCTTTGTCCAAACTACCATTAGTAAATCAGTTACCACGAGACAGCCCCCAAAAGAATGATTTCTTCAGGACATCGTGGCCAAGCCACGTGTTTGTGGGGGACATTGCTGAACTGAGGCCACTTCCTAAGTCTCACCCACCACCTGGATGTAAACCTCTTCCTCCACGTGTTGGGGCAGGCTCCAGCACTTCAGTTCAAAGCAACATCAACCGAGCACAGGTTTCTATTCCACAGGAGGGTGGTGATCACACTCCTTGCTTGTGGCTACGGATGGTGAAGGAGAAAATAATTCGATAAGTCTGCAGAATGCTTTTATTGTCATGTCAACAAAATATTTTCTGCCTCCACAGACTGTGGAAGTACTTAGCATGCAGCATCCATGCAGCATTCAAGTGTTTTGGAAAACACTTGAAAACCACCGACAGAATCTCACTATTCCTTTTTTTAGCTGCATAATGAAAAAGCAAACAAGAAATATGCTGATTCCCAAAATGAACTGATTTTTTTTTTCTGAAGCAATTTAATTTTTTAGCTTTGATCTGATACCAGAACCCAAAGGACTTACTTGCTATTTCTAAATAATGAGTCTAATGTTTATGCTCTGAGCCTGAACTTTTCTGGTTTTGGAAAAAATGTGACTTTACATAAAAGTCCTTTGATTAAAAGATCTGCAGTCAGAGGAGTTTTCGATACAATAATGAAAAGGCCTTTCAGATCGCTAACTCGAACACTGCTCAGCACGATATTACTCAAGAAGGGGAGAAGCCGGCAGAACAATCACACTATTAGTCTTTGCTTAGCCAAGTGTTGTGTTAGTCATATTCCTGGTCAAATCCCCCAGAAGTGGCTAAGAGGAGCCGTACACTGTACGGAGTGCTGCATGCCTGATAAATGCACCCTGACCTGGGTGGTCTGCTGCACCGGCTCTCTCCTTTTATTGTTTTTTAACCCCGTTTTATTGAGGCTTTAGGAGGTGATTGCTACACAGAGGGAAAGTGCTTGGAGGAGAAACAGAGGCTATTTCCTCTCGCCATGACCCAAATTCCCCTGCAGCAGGGATGGTACCTACAGCAGGCTACAGCAGGCTTTTCTTCTAAGCAAGATCAGAGTGCAAAACACAGCACTTTCTCGCTTGCACAGTGAGGATCCCATTCCCTGCCCCATCGGAGCATTCAGGAATAGACAATAGGGCGGTTCTGCACCCATATCTCCCCGGGTTCTGGGAGCTCATCCCAGCTCTCACCGCACGGCTGCAGAGGTGAGCCCCCTGCCCTGGTCCCTGCCTTCCTAGGCGTGACAAGGAAAGAGT
>NW_010400910.1:132872-136949 GCF_000710305.1 Buceros rhinoceros silvestris
CTGGTCCCTTCCTTCCTAGGCGTGACAAGTAAAGAGTGACTTTCGTCCCTGCTAAGTAGGTTGAAGTTTTGAAGCTGAATGCCTGTATTATTTATGCAGAACTGACACATCTCTTTGTCCTGAGCCATGTGGCCCAGATTCCAGCCCTTGTATCTACAAAACATTACTCATGTGCGCGCTCCTCTTTCAAGTCCACAATTCCGATGGGATTACTCACATGTGCACGCATTCCGTGACTGTGTGCCCGGCTGCAGCCTGCATCTCTGCAAAGCAGGAGTAAATCCTGCTGCTTTCAGCTGATTTACACCAGTATGCCAGAGATAAAAATCTGAAACAGGAGCGACTCCCTGGGACGAGAAAGATCATCCTGATGCCTGTTTCTCCTCCTTACTCTCCTTCCCAGTTTCCCATTTCTGCTGTCATCAGGGCAGCCTGCGGGAAGGTCTGCTCCTCCATGCCATCAGGCACTGCTGCATACTAGGGGTTAAAACGAGAAGGCGCTTTGGTTTTGAGATTTATTGCTTTCCTCCTGCTATATTTGTAAAGCTCATCATTACGGTCAGCAGCTGTCTGTACATTTTTTCTCTGGTTCTAGAGTTGTACTTTACTGAGGAAATTATAATTATTAAAACACACAAGGTCACGCTCTAGATGAACTTGGAAACAGTTCAAATATGTTTCAGGTTTGAAACTATTTAGGAGCTATGGCCAAGTGGTGAGTTCATAACAAAAGAATGGTTAATTTCACACTTCAGATAACATTTCCCCCAGAAAGTGGTAAAGCATGTTGGTACAGAAATTATTAAAAGTCAAAAAGACTGGAGACACATAATCAGTCATTAGTCCTGATAATTAGATATTAAAGACAGGCTCAGTGAGGAGGCAGAGTGGGTCTCCCTGAATGAGCCAATATCTGCCCCTTACCTTCAAATGACTCCTTTAAACTTTTTCCTGTCCAGAAAGGCAGTGTGACTTTGTGGACCTCTAATGTGGAACATCTCAAGAGCTACTCTACAAGCAGCCCTTCTTCCCCTGCTGCAGACGACACAGTTCTGGTCGTATGTCACTGGACAAGATACCAGGCCATCACTAGAATTAAAATTTGCAAACCGTACAGTGAAATAGCAGCAAACACACCACCGATATCCTTCTCCCTGAGTTACCTTCCCTTGTGCATTCGGATGGTGGGAGGAAAGCCGTGGCAGAGGTCTGTGGCCTCTCCTGCCATCTGCATCAAAAATAATCACTGCTTTTCTCTTGCAAGTGGTGAAAGGGATTTTGACAAAGCAAGTTTTGAAAGATCAAGCCTTCTTTGCGCAGACAGCATCCTGAAATGGTCCTCCACAAGCCTCTGTGAGATTTGTGCCTAAAGAGATTGATCTTTACTGATTTCCTTCCAAAACTCAGCCTCTCCCATGCAAACCTCCCCTCCTCCATTAACCTGGATTTCAGTGTCGAGGTTTATCGGCAGCCCTTCAGAAAAATCTCTTAAAAGAATGTTTCTCTTTAACAAAACAAATCCCCCAAACTATCTCTGCCTTCCTGGGCTCTGACATCCAAAACCAAATGCTAGATGTTACAAATCCTTCCTCAGCCACTTTCCCCTAGAAACAGCAGTGGCCCAGCCAGGATCACCCAGACAACCTCAGCCATGCCCCCAGGTCCCCAGTCTCATCCTACACCAGAGGAAAACACAAAGTACATTTGACTTTTGCAGCTGAAGTTGTGAAAATCTACTCAACAGAAAACCAGGCGGTGACTGACTTAATGAGCACATCTCAGAGGCATGTGCTACTGCCATCTGCATGTGCCACTGCCATGACTAGGGGGGTGACATCGGATTCCAGTCCTTGGCTTTAGGGGAATCAGTAACACCCCTGGCTGCTGGGATGGGGGGAGAGGGAGGGGAAGGTAATGCTTTATCTGGGTTACTGCCCTAGCTGAGGGTCTTTTATTTTCTCAGCTGTGCACAGCTATGGACGTGCTCATGGATTGTCTCTGAATCATGTCCTGGTGCTGGCTTTTCAGCTGCACAGCAAGGAAGTCACGAGGCTGAGCCTTACCTCTGAATTTTCCTTCTTTCACAGGTATCATATTTTATTTTTTATTAGAAGGATCTTGCTCATGTTTTTGTGGAAAAAAAAGGGGGGGAGAAAAGGAAATGGCAGTGAGCATTCAACACTAGTTTCATTTTTCATCACCGTTATCAGGGTTTGGATTTTAACTTTGGAATGTCCTTATCTAAAATGAAATCAAATAGGCACTTTGTGGCAGGGGGTCCTACACTCCCTCCTCACCTAAGGGAGCTTGTGCAATATGCAGTGTGCTCCACTGCTGCATGCTTGAATCAGTGCACCCAAGTTGACACACGTACATCCCTACCTACATGTAGAGCCACATGTGCATATGGCAGCAACATACATTATTCACGCTCAGTGGTTTACACCAGAGGAAGCTTCCCAACCTCTGGGTACAGCTAAGGATGGCTGGGCTGCGGATGCAGTGAAGCTCTTGGTCAGATACCCAAGTAAAGCAAAGTACGTGTAAAACTCAAAGCATATTTTTAACGACTCTAGTGTGACCCATGGCAGGGCGTAAGCAGGACCCATCCTCACGACCACACAAAAGCAAGGTCTGTAGAACAGCGAGCCTGGCTCTGGCAACTCTGACCATGCAGTGAGGACCTGGGAAAGGCTTTCACTTCATCCAGCCTCATGACAAATGTACTTCAATAGCACGCTACCAACTCTAGCTTTTGTCAAAAGCTGGACACGGGAAGAAAAGGGCCTGAGGACCTGAAGGTGGACTGAATCCACCAGATGACAGACCACCCAGATGGGCTGTGTGTTTGCCTACAATGTGGACAACTGGCAATCTGGAACTGGAGAGCAGCCTTGGGCCTGGGCTTACTTGCAGATGTGGATGCAGACACCTAGTTTTAGTTTTCTCCCAACCTCTTTCATTGTGAAAGCTCATAAACACAAGCAAGCTGATTCCCGCCTCTGATTCTGTCCCATGAGGGATGGACAGAATCAGCCCAAGTGTTATGTCATCTGCTTTCTGTGGGGTGGGGAAAGCTCAGCTGAGTCCCTCGCTCAGATATGGGAGGGCTGGTAGTCCTCTGGTTTCTCAGGAGCTCCAGGCTTTCTTTTCATCCTGAACCCAATGGGTGAATGGCAGTAGAGTTCATGATGATTTTCAAAGGAGCTCAGAGGAACTCGTTCATGAGAATTTGAATCCTTGGCAAATGGCCCACAATAGCTGATATTTTCCCAGTTTATAGAGGAGACTGCTTTCCAGCTACAAGCATTTTTTAATTCCCATAAGCAACACATTATTTGAATGGTAAATCCTCTGCATCCCCTTCGGAACCATGTACACTCTTTGGAAGGACACGTGCCCCTGCCTGAAGGATCCACGGGCTGTTCAGATGGGTGTCCTCTCACTCACTCCCATGTATTTTGGCTCCTGGATAACCTAACGGGGTTGCATGGAAGTGGAGCTGCCACAGGCTGGCAAAACGGAAGGGTGAAACCTCTAAGACGTGGGTTAAAGATACACTGAATTTAATAGCTGAAGGAGCTGACACTCCAAATAAAAAAAATTACAAAGGAAGGAAGGAGGAAGAGGAAGCAAAGACGGGTCCATATCAGGCTGGTGTTGACACTGCTCCTCTGATCAGTTGGCTGTAGACTGCAGTGAACCTATTGCCTGTCTGCATGTACACCTCAGCATCACCCAGGCTGCATGTTGTTGTCTGAGTAAATCTTACTTATTTTGTCTTTTGTAAACATTGGGACTATTATCTGCAACATTGCACCCTCACATCACTGAAGAAGAATGTTCTGAAAATGAACCGCTGAAGACTATAGGCTTTATAAACACCAAGAGACAAGAGTCAATTCTCGAGTAAATCCATCGCCTTGGATAAAGTTACCGCAATGGTGATGTGTCCCTCTCGCCTTAATCAGTACCATTTCACTCTAATTTCTGTAATAGTTTGGAAGTAGCGCTGGGAAAAGCTCTAGCTGCCTTTTTTTTTGGCAAAGTTGAGGATTCAGCAACATGAAAATGTTT
>NW_010400910.1:137073-145975 GCF_000710305.1 Buceros rhinoceros silvestris
GCTGAGGCAAACAAACAAACATTCAGAAAAAACCCCCTTCAAAACAGAATGTTTTGATTTTCCAGTCTTGCCTCCACCCTTAACATCAATTAAAAAAATAAAATTTTAATGAAATTTCTCAGACTTGAAGAGAAACATAATATTTTGTCCCAGACAAGCTATTCTGTTGATCTCAGAATGAACTGTAAAATTTATTTGCTTATTCAGCTTGCTAAAATATGTAAATCTTTGTTTTCTGGCTTGATCCATAATTTCAGTATTGTTTTATGAAATTGTCAGGGCCACAAACCAAGAAATAATAAGCAGCAAACAAACGGCAATCTTATCTGGCGCTACATGAAAGGCTGGAAAGAGCATGGATGAGTAAGAATGAGAGAAGTAAGTCGGGTGTTGACGTACACCACAAGAAACCCAGCAAATTTTGGAACTGGCCAGGTGTGGCAGGGATCAGAATTTGCTCCAGTATTTCAACATATTGATTTTACACCTTCTCGGTTTGTGAAGGTTGCACCTAATCCACTGTGTCATTTCTTTTCAGCGTATGCAATGAGCAGAATTGTGTTGGAATAGTGTTTCAGCAAGCCTCGGTCTCATCTCGCGTTTACCGGCCTGACTCATAAGACAACTGCTATAATCAGGGTAGCTATACGAAATAACCCCAGGAAAGCCATCTCACGTCCAAAATCAGGGCTGGGAATTCATCAGCAGTACCCTGATTTGGAAAAGGTTGCTTTTTCTTGGATTTCCTTGCATGCCAGGAACTAACTTGAAAGCCAAGACCTCGCCCTGTCTCACACACACAGGTTGCTTTGTTAAACAAAATCAGGTTTCACTCCATTGCTTCTTCTTCCGGAAGCAATGAACCGACTACTTGAAGAGGAAAAGTTGTACAAACTTGTACAAACAGCACAATTTACAGCACAATTTACAATACTTTCATTCAAAACCCAGTATTTCCCCTCTGACTTGCACCCGAGATCCTTTAGTGTCTCTCCTCTGCACCATATCCTTGGCAATTCCCACCAGTATGCCTCAACGGTGAGGAATTGCCAAGATTTTCAGCTGGTGGATCACAAAACTTTTTTTTTTCCTATCTGCATATCTTTTGACATCTCACATTCAGAAACTGCTCTGTTGAAAACGTGAACTTGCGTTTCATGGTCAGCTTTGCTGGACCCTTTCAGGAGACTGCAAGCACCAAGGGGGGAAATGGAGAGATCTGGAGAGCGCTGTGGTGCAGATCTGGAAGGGAGTGCTGGCTTGCTGCCAAGCGCCAAAACTGCTCTCACTGCACACCCTTTACACAGCACTGCCCGCTTCAAAGAATACCCTGCCCCTTTGCAGCATAAACTCACAAGGTTACCTTGAACTGTGAAAATGCTGTGGACACAAACCTGAGCTTGTTTACACTGCTGAGAGGCAAGATCCTCTATGAACTGAAATTAAACGATTGTAACTGTAGGATAAACGGCAGGGCACACTAGCCCTGTCTATTTTGGTAAGGGCTGAAAATACCATTAATCTAAAATGATGGGCTAGTATCTGCATTTGGAAGAACACCTGGGCTTCCAGCTGGGCAGGTAAGATATTGGTAAAGTTGCAAGGACAACACACTCCCACGGCAGCTTCTTTCACGGTCTCCTAGTTTCACATTCACTAGAAGCGCGCACTGGACAGGAGCCTGGCAAAGAGAAAGTGTCTTCGGAGTCCACAGTCCAATGTAAGTTGACATGGCTCCACCATTTCTCTATGGTCAAATTTGCATCAGAACAAAATGAGTCGATTTAACTCATTGAAGAGGTGGAGCTTTACGTGTGGGACTAATTCAGAAACCAAGGGAGGGAGCTACTTACTTGCTGTGAGAAAATAAAACTCCATTCAAGTTAATGGAGTTACACTAATTCACTTCCATGGGGATTTGCTCCTGCTCTCAGAAGTATCCAGCTCACAGTAGTTAATGGGCACTTCAGCATGCACTTAGGAAAGCCTGAGTGTTATCCTGGTTAGTAGATGGTGATATTAAAAATAAAACCCGGATAACATTGCACAGGTAAGCTGTGATTTTAGTTCTATTCAAAGCATGTGACCTGCAAGATATATACCGGAAGTGGATATTGCAGGTACAGTCTGTGTTGTGTCAGCCTGATGACATCCAAGTAGGTCATGCACTTCATGACTTGTCAATCCATAGTCATTCTGCTGTTATAAAGCTCTAAAATTGATCTAGTTAACTTTATCATTATCTAAAGAAAGAACTTGAGTGGCTGAACAAAGTGCTCTGAACTCTATGGCTCCATCCATCATCTTGTCCTGAGGACCTTGCTCTCTTGCTTTCTTGGAACTGGCTCCTGTTCAGAAAAAGATTAAGAAGAAAGTCTCCAAATCAAGATAAAAGGCAGAACTGTGCATGGCTTTGTTCAGCAGCTTCTACCTCCCTTCTTTGGAGCAAGGAGGAATGGCTGGAGAAGCTGGCTCTGCAGCTGAACAAGGCATGGGGTAGAAGAGAGCACGGCATCGGGGAGAATAGAATTTGCTGGCATGCACTCAGTTACAACTGTGTTAACAAGCGGATGTTGTTCAGGGGAAACATGGTAATCAGGTTTATCTGCACACTGTCCCTGTTTAGGTTTCACAGCCACGTCCCTTGTCCCTGCAGGAATTGGCTGAGACACGAGCTACTAACAATGGGAATAACCGGGTGCCATGTGCTCGTGGTGTCAGCCTGACCCTCCTTTACTCTTTTATCACAATGTTAATAAACATATTTACTGTTAGGAAGGAAGTTCTAATACATATAAATGTTTCCTGCTGCCTGAAATACTTTCTGTCAAATACAGCTGAGACAAGAGCAAAACTAAGAGAAACATCCAAAGAAATCAGGAATTTCTAATGCCCTATGTGATGGCCAATCAGGTAAAATGTTCATGAAAGTCTTGCATACTGGGAAGGGATATAACGCTGAAGACTGGATGTGGCTTAACACTCTGGTGTATGAAACGGGAAATCTTTGGAAAGGGTCACTTCTCTGTGCTGAAAGACCTGCAGTAACATTTGTAAAGCAGACTAACAGCACAGCTAACGATACAGATACCAATAAATCTTACAATGGGCCAGATTTAAATGACACTCAGCTAAAGGGTGCTGCTTAGAGCAGTCCCAGATGTGTGCAGTGTGAGGCTGTGTGACCCTCATCATCGTTCTGTCAGAATGCAGAAACTGCGCACGCTGCTGACTCACAGCACTGGTGGGTGCTGGAAGGACAGTAAGGTAAATATTCCAGGCATGTAGAAGCACTGTTGCTTCTACAAGCGCCAGCTCAAGGCATAAAATACTTCAATGCATTAAAAAATAAAATGTGGACACAGAGCTGAATCCTCACTTCCTCCCTGCTCTCTAGGTTGGGACCTGAATTTTATCCAGCCTTCCCTGGGAAAGGGTAAGGCAGCTCCTGCTATATGCGTCTGGCAGGCTCCTCTGTGAATGGTTTGGGTTGACTAGTTTTCTCCTTGATGGATTTGTATGGGTTCCTACAGTAATGATTAAGGTGTCTGGGGAGGAAATGAGGGTAAGTTCTACATCTTCCTCGAATGTGTTGTTCCGTTAGCTAATGACAAATAGACTGTCAGACACCTGTTAAAGTGCGATAAAAGGCAATAGCCAACGAAATTGCCTTACTGATTTCTTCTGCTATTTGAACACCTTCCACATGGACTCTCCAGGATGTTCAGAGCCCTTGGAGAAAGAAAGGATTCATTTAAAAGCAGGAATACTAGTCCAAAGGCACACAGTAAAGATGTGCCTGAGGGATTTGTTCTGTCTTGAGCAAAGATGAAAGATCCCAAAGCTCCAAAGCAAAGGATGTCTCCAGGGATGTACAAACCCTATAGGATCTTGCCTCTCCTTATTCAAAAAGCAACCACAAAATCCCGAAGGCATACCCTGGGGTTTCAGCTCTTACATACTATTTTCATGTGTGATAATTGTTAACCTGGTTAAATGAGGCAATTTCAGTAAGAGATTCCATCACTATTTATTTCTGGTCCTTCCTGAGTGATTCACATTAATTGTTCAGGAAAACCAACGTAAAAATACTGGTCTCTTGAGACTGCAGGCTTTGTGGCAGCCTCGAGCAGAGTACAAACAACTCGTTGTGTATGGCTTAGCAGTGGGCATGCACTCTTATGCAATCCAAGTGGCCAGGAGCAGATTATTTTACTCTTTCAGTGTAGGGCATCTGTCCAGGAATTACATGTTAAAGGGTTGAGAAATTAAATCCATTGGAGTAACTGATGTGCTGTTGTTGTTGGACTTGCAGGGAAAGACTTCAGCCAAGATTCCTCATCAGACATAGAGATCAATTTAACTGATGGCTCCTTTCTTGGAATCGTGTTGCATCAAACATTTGAACTGCAAAAATCTTTGTTTCTGAAATAGAGCTGCAGGGTGAGCTGAGCAGCATACACAGGCACAGCTACTGCGAGGAAAGCTGTGGGTCATGCATGACACTATTGTGGATGCTTGGTCTAGGTGCTCAGCTGAGGTAAACCGGCATGGGCCTACTCATTTCAGTGATGTTATTGCAGTTTTGACTTCTTCAGGACTGCCAAGGGAAGGAAGGGCAGAGCATGAGCTTTGGGAAAGAAGTGGTGCATGATCACAGTGGAGCAATGTGCTGGGAGTCGCCCCAGATAGTGCCATCTTGGTTAGTGGTTCGTGTGTTTACCTCCACGCAAAGGCAGCAGTAGGTGTTAGCACCATAGACAGTCCTGCACCATCTGATAACTGGCTCTGGTTTTTATTCAAGGGCCAGTTTTAGAAGCCTGACTCAGGTGACATCTTATTTCACCCAAGCACCTTGGTTATCCCTAGAAGGTGATGGCAGTAAGAGGTGAGATAACCATATTCTTCTAGCCAAAATGTATGTGGCCACAACTGAAACAGTGGCAAGAGGGACCGGGCAGCTGCCAGGTGGTCCCAAGTGACATGGTGGAGTATGCGACCTTTCCTGTGAATGCGAAGGGGTGGCAGCAGGGTTAAAGTGCTTTCTTGTAAATCTGCACCTGTCTACTTGCACATATCTACACAGTAGATTGAGTGCCTGGGACATATAAATAAGCTGTTTCCTGGCAGGTCATTTGAGATGGTGTAGGATGGTATGTTTTTATATCATTCCTTCCAGTCCTGGAGATATGAGCTGATGTAATCACTGAAGATAAGCAACATCAGGTCTGGTCAGTGTGGAGATGAGAGACCTCCAAGAAAAACACAGGTGCTCCAGGAAATGCCGCTGCTGATCCAGCACTGCATGGGGCTTCTGGAGCATGGCTGCAACAGCAGCAAATCCCCCGGGGAGGGCCATAAATCCCTGGCACTTCTCATGGGAATGGGGTGGTAACTCGTGTGTGTGCTGTCATGTTGTAATTCCTGCATGAGAGAGAGCTCCTGCTCTGTGCTGCTTCTCCTGCAACAATTAATGTACCTGTGGACTGTGACTCTTAGGGCCTTCACCACGGCTGTAGGGTGGTTTTAAGGGGCACAGGTCTTTCTGATGAACCACAATACGCATGACTGTTTGACTATCTAAAATAAGACTGCCATCCTGTTGTTCCTTGTGGCTTATTTCCCCCCTGCAGTAGGTGCACACTGTGCCTGGTGCAGACCAGCTACCCTGCTCCACCCTGGAGGTGGGTGAGTGCCAGCACTGAATTTGTACTTCTGCAGGAGGAAAGACGGTAGAAGCGTATTATTACCTCTAGAAATGATGTTGCAATATTGGTCAGTTACCGCTAGCAACGGACTGGGTTTATTCTGCTTTCTTGGTTTGGGAGGAATGGATGGCAAAGCAGTGCTTTACAGATTAAGTCATACTTCAACTCCAAAGTACTGTTTTTTCGTACTGCTTGGTCATTGGTTCTTTGGGGTTTTTTTTGGGGGGGTGTGGTGTTGGGTTTTTTATTATTTTTTTAATTTTTATTCTTCTGCTGGCAATTAAACTGGTGGACAATTATCTGACCTTACTGGAAGATTTAGGCAACTTTTGTGTTTTGAAGTCTTCCTTGTTTGCTAAAGAAAACTCGAATGTTGCAATTTTCCCAATTCTGAGAATACGACCTTCTGTGAATTAACATTTCACAGAAGCTGCAATTATGTGTTTTGGAGGAGGAAAAGGTGGGAGGGGAAAAAAAGAAATGAAGAAGATATTCAAAGAAATCTCGGAACTGTCTGCAGCCCTCACCAGATGTGTGAGAATGAGAAGTGTACGCAGTTTCCAATAAGGGAGCTGTGACAGTTGATTTCTCCACACAGAAAAACAGAGCTATATTATACCACAAGGTAGACTGAACAGCAGCCCAGTTTATAGTTTATGGCTTGGGAGCTTCCAGAAAAATCCTTTGCCTCAAACCTTTACTGCTATTGCCACCCTGTGGTGAAATCCCGGAAAACGCTCCTTTAGCTGCCACATTTATTTGTTCGTCATGATTTGTCTCATATCAGCTGTATTCAGAGACAATTACAGACCACTATATTTTTAATAATGACAGGAGTCACAGTCTTTGTTTTGTCTTCTCAGAGGAAGCCTTGCATGGGAGGCAGCAAGCTTCTCTATGTTTTAAGACACAGCATCTGTAGTAAAATTACTCCAAAGCAGCTGGCATTTTCAGGTGGACCCAAGCTCTGGTGACAAGGGAACCTTCTGCTTCCCCGTTACATTCCCAGCCTCTTCCTAAGTGCCTCAGGCTGTCAGTAATCCCCCTCTAACCAGCAATGCCAGGTTACTGCAACAACAACAACAAAAAAAAGCATGTCCATCTGGGACACTCCCTGAACCTCCTTTCCCCAAAGATGCTGCTGGACGCAGCAAGCAGCCGTTCCTCTGCTAACCGCCCGGCACCCGTCGTGGGGCCTGTCCAGGCGGCAGAGTTTCAGCGGATGAAATAACCCCCATGACAAGCAACGCTGTGTTGTGCTGCCTGGATGAAAAGACACGGGATGAAAGATAACCCGATGGGACTGAAACCGCGGGGCAGTTCTGGTAGCTGTCTGTGGGGCTCTACTTCACTCCCCCTTCAAATACATCCAACAGAGATTTTTCAGAGAGGAGAAGACACGGGATGAAAGATAACCCGATGGGACTGAAACCGCGGGGCAGTTCTGGTAGCTGTCTGTGGGGCTCTACTTCACTCCCCCTTCAAATACATCCAACAGAGATTTTTCAGAGAGGAGAAGAGTAGCCAGTTGCCTTACTACTAATGCAAACCTACAGGATTTTTTTTTTTTTTTGGTTTTTTTTAAGGTCACAAAGCCTGCAGTTTTGTTATTTCAGCATTTGCCTAATATTTTAACCAGAGGCTTAGG
The DNA here is from genome assembly GCF_000710305.1 of Buceros rhinoceros silvestris. NCBI lineage: Eukaryota > Metazoa > Chordata > Aves > Bucerotiformes > Bucerotidae > Buceros > Buceros rhinoceros. The sequence goes on from NW_010400910.1 coordinate 144,430, forward strand.
GAGTTCTCCTCCAATGTATCTCCCAGTTGGACTATCACATCCATTTCCCCTCAGGACTGGTTTCTCCACTGCTATTAAGCACATTTCAGCACGCAAAAATCGGTTACCAAGCACCTGATCCATACCTGTCCCTATCTGATTTTCCTTCCAGTTAATACTTGGCCTCTCTCCTGCCTTTTTTTCTTAGTGATTTAAACCAGCCTGGTTTTTAAACTGGGGCACCAGTTTTGCCTTTTTCCTGCTGTGTGGTGAAGGGGCTGTTCTGAGAGCAAGGGTAAGAGCAGGGGTTGTGGCCAGTATTTTCCTGTTTGCCCTGTTCACAATGGGGTTTCAACACAGGCTCTGCTTAATGGTTCTTTAGGTTTCTTTGGGTGGGAACTGAGTTCATCCCAGTTTGGTGTCTGCAGTTACTCACCTGACATCCCCTGTCACAGTCTGCTTATAGAAATGAGCACTTACGGCACCATTCAGCTGACTCGATTGAGAAAGCTGCATCAACAGACGCAAGTCATGCTTAGGCAGCAGTGAGTATCTTGACTACTTCTTGCTTGGTATAAGGGAATTCTGAAGAGCAATCTTGTATGTAGACACCATACAGATGCATTTATCAACATATATATATATATATATGCATGGAGTCCACTCCAATGAGGCACATCTCCAGTCAGGCTTCTCCTTTCCTCCTTTGTGAGTGATGTCACTAGAAATCTTGGCTGCCTCGACTTCGGCTTAACTCACACCAGACCATGCTGAAGCTGCCTGTCTCTCTCCTGAACAAAAAACTCCTCCAGGCATCAGCCAAGGATGGCTCTTGGGCTACCACGGGAAGAGCTTGTCCCCCTCACCACCAGACAGCTTCAGTGACTGCCCTCCCCACTCCTCAAAAGTTCAACAGGAGGGAGAGAAGGCCCTGATGGATACACGTGGGGCATGAAGAAGGACCTGTGGTGGTTCTGAAGTCAAACAGGTTAAAAATAAGCAAGGCTGAGAGAGAAGTTGGTTGAAGTAAAAGAGGCTTGTCGAATTTTTTGAACAAAATGAAGTAAAATACACCACTGCCTGCCTCCCACTCCCCCCCCCTTTCATTTTGGTTAACCAGGTCTGGTTTCATTTGACTGAAAATGCAGTGTTGCCTTTAATTTTCAGGCTATTCATCCTTGTCATGGCTTCCGAAGTTATTTTTATGAAAAGAAAACCACTATTTGCAGAACAAGAAGTCAAAGAGTTTATCTTTGGGAGGCATCAAAATGTGAACTGAAAAGGTTTTCAGAATAAAACATTTCATATAAGAAACACTGAAACAAACTATTTTGAAATTAATCAAAATTATCCCCTTGACTTTATTCTGTCTTTTTTTTTGACTGAGATTTCAGAACAGTTTTTGTCCTGTATATTTTTTTTTACTAATTGACAGTATAGCAATTGACTTGTTTGAAAAATGACCAGCTTGAGGTTGTCTAAATCCTCCCATTCTTAAACAGACATCTGTGCTATAGCTGGTTACAGCCACGAAAGAGTGAAAGGATAGGCTAAGGTGGAAAGAGAA
>NW_010400910.1:146077-159889 GCF_000710305.1 Buceros rhinoceros silvestris
AACCGCTCTCCTATCCCATACTTACCTGTCTATTGATGTGTGCTGTCACCCATACAACACCTCTACAGGAACAGCCTTCACCTGTGCCGGCTCATTTCTCTGACTGAGAGCTGCTGATCATTCCTCAGCCATAGCAGGTGCCTCACCCCCATCTTAATGCACAGCCACTGGGCCAAAAAGTCGCTTTGCTGCCCTCACCTTCCTCTTGTCTGGTGACTCCAGTGGTGCTTTTCTTTCTCACTCGTGTTATGTTACTGCTTTTGCCACCCAGCCGTCGAGCTTCTGCCTGAATCACCTCCCCACTCCCAAAGCTTGGGGTGGGGGTCAAATGTTTTTCCTTTTCTTTTATCAAATGTATCCATGGAACCCTTTGAGTACTTACAACACCCACAAAACCCCATCAGTTTGCTGAGAAAGCCTGCCACAAGTCTCCTCAAAAGATAACAGGGCTTTAATCACAGCAAGACTCACCCTTTTGAACTGCGCTCTTGAGCAAAAAAGTGCACAAGGCAAACAGTCTTTGGCACATCTACATGGAAAATCTTCAGAGTGCTCCACGGCTTGGCCCCCCGGGCGGGAGTCTGAGCCCTCGCTCTGTCAGTCTGGTGGGATTTTTACTACAAGTTGTTTGGGTTTTTTTGTTGTTGTTGTTGCTGTGCTGTTGGGAGCGAGGGGATCTCTAGTTGCCAGATACCAAACTGTGTACGATCTTATTAAGCAGTCAGTGTAAAACATATTTCCCTTCCTATACATGGCAATGACAGAGCTCTTGCTTTCTCCAGGATTTAGTCTTCTTTAGGCTGGATTTTAGGCAGGATGCAATGACAATCATTGACGTTCATGATGGAAAGTCAGGTCCAGATTCTCAGTTAGAAAACCGTTCCTTGCAATTAATGGCAATTTTATCGCAGGATCTCAGAAGAATCGACCAGGCTAAAGAGACTGTTCTCAGCAAGGAGAGCTGCGACAGTGCGTTTAGCAGCTATTCCAGCTGAAATAACATTAGGACTTTCTTTTTCCTCTTTACAAGCTGAACTTCAGCAATGTGACTCCAGCATCTTTCCTTCCAGTGTAATTCACCCTGTTTTTTCTGTAAATAATATCTGTACGTATTAATATTAGAAACAAAAAGTATGTTAAACTAACATTTAGAGTTCAGTGCCAGTAAGAGGAAACAAAAAAAAAAAGCCTTGAAATGATTACTTGACTTTAAACTCCCTGTTTGTTTCTGGCAGGGTGCCAAAGCTTATGATTACCAAGGTCAGGCACTTTGATGAAGTTCCCTGGCACAGTGGGAGAGTTAAAATACTGTATTGTAGTTCCTTTTGCTGTGGAGTAATATTACAAACATTTTGTTTATTTGGTATTTCTGCTGCCTCCAGCCATCCCCAGTTCGGTAAGGAATCAGCTCTCATGAGGTAAACAGGGTCACAGCTGGTGAGGCGTTGGGATGTGAACCAGTGAATGTTTGTGGCCAAATATTTTATTAACAACAAAGAAAAAAAATGTGAATGTGAGTCCCTCTGACAGGCTTGTAAATTAGGTTGAATTTCTCAGGTGCTTCAGCCAAGAGAAGATGATAGCTAACAGTAATTCAAAATATTAATTCATAATGCTCTAGTCTTTGCTTTGCAGCCTTCTCAAGACGAAGCTTTGCTTTGCTTTGATTCCAACATTTTTGTTGGAACTTTCGTTTAGAGATGGAACTAAATGTGCTTGTGCTCCCAGGAGAGAGAAATAATGGGAATTAAATATTTCATGGTTGATTTTTGCTTTCAAAGTTTTGTCTGAGTGAAATTTAAGAATTTTTTAAGTTCCAGATTGTGTATATTAAAAAAATCAGTTGGAACATCATCTTGTAGGGCTGGTCAAAAGCTGAAGTTCCTTCCTACAACTTTGTATGGCAGTCTTGCTGCCCAGAAGGAATAGTCCTGGAGGTCTGGTGGGTGGGTGCTTTCCCTTAGATGATGTTGATTCACCTCTTTGGGAAGTCACTCCCTGATAGCTGCTGTTCAAAGCCAAAAATGAGGTGCTTTTTGCTTGTAGATATTCATCCCCTGGTAATTCTTGAGAAAGCAGTTTTGGTGACAAAGGAGCAGTGCACAGGGACTTCGTGACATTTCTCCAGTATCCCCCTTGGTTGTGGACCCTCAGACCTTCCAGTTCTTTGGATCTCACTGCCAGTCTCACTATATTTGAGGTGTAAAAATGCTCCAGCTCCTGGACCTGAGTCATCATGTGACAGTTTCAAGCTTTTCATTAGGTGAACATCATCTTCAACCCCTGGATTTCTGGGGAACAAAACTTGCTCAATACGTTCCAAGTCACCACTAATTCTCAAGAGCTGGATGGCAAATGTGGAGGAGATGCTGACCTGGGGGGAAAAGTTTTGAGCAAAATTGCAGGTATTTTAATCAGGTTTTGGTTTTGATTCTTGAAGTGTTGGAAGCTTTACAGCAGGCAAAGCTCCATCCTTCCCCGGGCTGTTCCCCGAAAGTTGCTGACTAGACCTAATGAGATGCTGGTTGCTTGCCTGGAAGCGGCTGCCTTTCAGCAGCCTTTCCTGGTTTTCTAGTTTGTTGATAGGTGCGAGGATATACCTTAGCACGGTTAATTTGTATTTGTTATTGTCTGTCGTCGTAGCTTTATTTATAGTTGATTAAAGCTCTAGGTTAGGGAGGCTGAATTCATACAAGCAACTCTTGGCTGCTTCACATTAAAGCAAAGCCAATATTTATGGAAAACAGAATATGGCACAAAACTTGGGGGTTTGTGGTTACTACAGAATGTCCCCATTGTATTCTTTTCTGGTGTGCTTCCCTCACCACTCGCCTTCAATGGCCAGGTCTGCTTTTGTTTCTTGACAGAATGGCTTGCCAAAACCATTGTTTTCTGATTAATATCGCAGTCTGACAGAACTTTGGATGGATAGATGGAGGAGATCTCTCTGCTTCTTAAAAAAAAACCCTCTCTGAAATCCCCACGCTGATCCCTTTAAGGTGAACGGTGCTGGAAAACAACTGACTTTTGCATACAGTCAGAATCAAAACCAAGAGCCTGGGAGGTGTAAGAAGTTTTCAGCCTATCCAAGGGAAAAGATAGCACCATCAAACCTAGATTTTTCCCAGCTGGAGAGTTGTCTTTCTTTGGATTTTACCTTGCAGAGCTGTGGGAAAGCTGGACATGGTGTCCCAGATCCGGGAGGACATGGTGCCTGTGAGGCATCTCTCACTCTACGGGGGCTTGAGCTGGGGGCTGTGGCTTCTGCCGCTTCTCCATGTGTGAGTAAAGGACACGGTGGCCCTCCCTGGAGATCCTTTCCTTTGGCAGTCACAGTGGGGTTTGCTCGGTTTCTGTTCAAACATGGTTGGGATTTACTGCAGGCTCATGAGAGCAGTTGGGTGTGTGCATGTCCACCACACACAGTGTGCGAACAGCAGTGTCCTCTTCCTCCAGCCTGCTTCCACCAACTGACCCCTTCCGTGGCACCAAATCCAAATCCCCTTCTGCCCTACAGACCCCATCAGGCTGACTCAAAACCTTCACTCAGCAAATGCAAACCAGTAACGCGGAGTGACCCTGAGAGCCCAAACTGGGGACCCTGCTCTTAATCAGGGGATTAGTCTGAAGGAGGAGAGCTTCTTGCGACTTTCCTAATTTCAACCATAGTTAGCGCCTAATTAATGAAACGTTTAACTTGTCTGGACATGGGCTGGTGGGGGGAGAGATACCCCAGGCCAATCAGCACTGATGTGTTCTGTTTCTCTTGCACTGAGGCAGAGCATTTCTAAGTGATGTGTGCGTGATTGCTTCCAGATTTATGATTACTTCCATCCTTTTAATGCTGGATTAACAAAAAAAAAAAAAAGTACTCCAAAGAAGCTGGTTTGGCATAATCTAATTTTCTCATGTGAAACAGTTTGTAGACCAGATGACCCCAAACAATGGGAGAGTTTGTCTCAGCCTGGCTGCTCTTGCTGCAGGCAACCCTCCTCTCTGCTGCCCTCCTGCAACCGAATGTGACAACTGTCCCTTATTTACACTTGTGAGCTCTGCTCCGTGCTCCGGCTGCTCAGGGACTGCAGTGCTGCTGCTTTAACCAGGTTGCAGCGCTGGCAAGTGAGGAGCACATTACAGCAGATGAGACTGGGTGTTTCTGCTGCCAAGGAGAGGACCAAAACCAGACTGAGTCAGAATTTTTTCCCCACTAAATAGGTTTTGGAAATTCTCTGTGAGGCTAGCCAGGGGTTAAGGGACACGACCTTGAACTGGTAAGATACAGATGAACTCAAGAGCTTTTAAATCCTATCTAACTGAATTGAATCTTAAATATCTCAGCTCAGCTTCCCTTAGCTGGAAAACAATGTTTCACCCAAGGAGTTGCTGAGAATCTCTACTAGAACTCCAAGGAAAGAAAGGTCTTCAGTGCTTTAGGCTTGTGTGTGGGAAAAGAAAGATCCTAAGGTGTGGGAAGACTTCAGCAAGCTCTGCTCACAGCAAAGACAATCTCCTCTGCCCGGATGTGACCCCATTAGTATATGCAAACTAGTTTAACGGAAACTAAGTCTGAAGAACTGCCCTGCCCTCTCTAATTTGATCCACATATTTATTGTGTGTCCCCTGGTTTTCATGCAGCAGCTCTAACATCTAAAACCAGGTAAGGGACCCTGTACTAAATGCAAACAAGGAGAAAGGGGCTGGACCTCAGTGTTGTGGTGCCCTCTCACACCTGGTCTGGCTTTGGCCTTTGGTGCTGTAGATGTCATCAGCAGTGGAGAGGAAACAGTAGCTCAGATAAAAGAATTAGCAATTAGAAAGAAAAAAGATCCATGTTGTTTTTAATTCCTAATGAATAATTTAGATCCAGTTCAAGTCTTCTGTGATCAGGGTATAAAAAAGAAACGGGGAATTAGCGGTCCTCCTGCTCCTAGCTTCTGTGCGTGTGCTCTGTTCTCTTTCTTTTGTGGGGTTTTTGTGGTTTTTTTTTTCCTTTGCTCTATGATTTTTTTAATATAGAAAATAATTCACCTAAACAGAAGAGTGCATGGTTTCTTCTAAGCAGAAAACGGTCTGGATATTTATATTCAAGCACTCCAAGACGACAACAGCAGGTCAAAACCCAGTGTTACTCCTATTGTCACACGCCTCTGATGCTGGTATTGTCACACCGTATGAAAGTTCAGACAGGGAGTTCTGCGCGTATTAAATGGAGTCGCACCAGAGCAGGTTCAGTGAAGCAGGCGATATCATTCCTAGTGTCCAGAGTGAGGCTGATAGTTCATGGATGACTGTACAGCTTGTTGTATAGTTCCCTTTTCTTTACAAGTGGCCAGATGTAAGCACTGTGTAGGCTACAGACCCTTAGAGGCGGAAGCTATGCTTTCCAGGCCTGAGCTGGCAAATCCAAGGGTTTGAATCAGTGCCAGAGAAATCAAGGAAACAATTTTCCAAAAATTAAAACCAAAGGAAAGCAAAGAAAAATTCCAGTGACATTTAACTTTGAAAATCTTACTGAAGCATTGCAGTGAACAAAATATTTCATCTGAGATGTTCCGGTGTGAAGACGGAGCAGGAAAGAATTTTTCATCTTCTTGAGCTGGCTGCTATAAAAGTCTAATGACGTCCAACTGTGGCTGATCAAACTCATCGCCATGGGGTAGTGAAGTGGGGGATCTCAGCCTCTGCAGACTTTCTTGCCCTGTTTGTGTTATCCTTGCCATTTACACTGGCCCTCTGGCTGACAACACGGCCATGATGACCGGTAAGAGAGCTGGCCTCTGTATTTCATCTGTGTGACAGTCAGATTGCAGGAAGAGTTTTTAAAAGTTGGTGGTTTCAGGGGTCCCTCTCCATCCAATACTCTTTATTATTCATGTCCTTGAAATTTACCCTAGCCACATCTTTTTGTGTTTGTCTTTGTAGTTTATTTTGCAATTCTTCCAATTAGCATGAGTGAATGACATTGTGAATATTAATATGATTTTCATTTACTTCCAGAGACAATAGCCATGTGAATCAGCAGGGCTCCACTAATCTACGCTGAAGATTTCAGAGTTGTTGAAGCTAGTTTAAAAGGCATGGGAACCGGTAGCTGTGGAGTAGCTCATTATACACTCATTACGATTCCATCCTTGAAGGTGAGGAGTATTGAGCATTTGATTAGAACGCTGTATATAAATAGGTCAAACGTAGCTGAGAAATCTGTGAATTGTAATCTTACAGTAAGAGAAAAAGCCAATAATAAAAGAAAGCCCCAGAGAGAGTGTGGACAAACAGAAGGACTTATGTTAGCATAGAAATTTGCTCTTCCTAGCAAAATACACTGTAATGTTTATCAGAAAGCCTTTCCTGGATGTAGGTTTGTGATTCATGTTTGAAAGCATTGCTTCAGATTACAAAGACATTTTTCCGTTTCCTTCTGAGGACAAAATGCAAAGCTGCTGTAGCTGGTTGGAGGTCAGGGTGGTCTTTATCTCCTTCGGCATCTTTCCTTCTCTGCCCTCTTCTGAGGACCTAATCAAGATAGCCACGTCAGGCTGTCCCCAGGGCTTAGTGAATGCCAGCACTGTGCAGATCTCCCACCCTGCTTGCAGAGCTGTGACACGATGTTGGAGCACATCACCCTCTGTCCCCACGCTCTCTGCCTTATCCCCAGCCCTTCCAGCCTCCACAAGCTCCTTTGAGCTGCTATGGGAGGGCAGAAGCAGAAGATGAAGCCAGCTGAGCTTGAGGGTAATGCTTTTATTTGCAGCCCTCTTGTTCAGAAGTTGCTCAAGTGGTGTCTCAGAGCTTAAAGCCATGGAGTCAACTGGCATGTCCACATGCAAAGGTGATGCCCAGCCCATCTCCCTTGCTGAAATACTCAGCTGCCATTGCCCAGCTTCAAAGAGTCCCGTTATATCTGAATGAAGAACTTTTGGGGCACTTTAACTGAGTCTTGTGTCCTTTTCTATCTTGCCCTCACTAGAAGCATTCTGGAGATCTCTTTGGATCGATGCCCTTCAAGAACTTGGGAGAAAACTTTCCCACCATTTGCTCTACTAAATTAAGCAGAAGAAAACGATTGTGATCTACTTGACTGCCTTTAAAATAGTACTCCCACGGACGTCTTGCAGTGATTACCCTGTTAAACCATATAATTTGTGATTCTTTCTAAGAAAGAAATACGACATAAAGACTGAGCCAGGGACTCTGCAGTGTTTGGAAGCACAGAGTACGCCCAGCTTTGGCAGCACTCTGCCCACCCAAGTGACAGCTAGTGAAAAAGCTCAGTAGCTTCTATTTTTGGCTAATAGCGACCTGGGAGTGATGCTCCTGTCCTTGAGGACTTTCTTTTGCAATTTCCTTGGATAGGTAAAGCTAGACAGGTTGATTTTATTTGTTTATATTCTGAGATTCTGGTGACCCGATCCTCATCTGCACAGAGTGAAGAATCCTCTGGCCTCACATTTCTTTCATAAGAGTAGTGGAAAGCAAGGTTTCCATGAGTGACCGTAATGATCTTTTCCTTGCTGTTTTGGCACCGGTTACTGTATTCCATTCTGATCTAATTTGTGGCATTTCCTCCTCATATTTGTTGTTTTATATTTTATATTTAAATAAGATGTATCCATAATATAGAAAATATGTTCTATACTTCTGAGCACATTCATACAAAGGCTAATTCTTATGCTGTAATTTGAAAAACCTGAATCAAACCCAGCAATTAAAAGGAACTACTTCCTCGAACATTATCTAAGGTAATGGCATAATTTCAGGAAAGACAATAGTGTATTCTTTTTCATACTAAGTCAAATGTATCCTGGAAGAAGAACTGGATATTAATATTAATTTATTTTAATATCGATCATATATCGTAACTTAAACAGAATGAGGTAATCAATCTTTATATGGCTATATAAATAAAACAACCTACTTAATTTGTTTGAAGTTACAAAGACCTGGACTCCTAACAGGAATCGAGTGCATTTGTGAATTTATGTAACCAACATATCACTACCAACACCAAATTACATCTCAATCAATGTTAAAAGGCATCTGACATTTCCCTTTGATTTATGGATTAACCTTTACAGTTAATACAGTCTAGCATTTATTGTTTTCATCAGTTCGTGGTTTGGTAGCAACCCCAGAGCTCATTGCAGGGAACTGACTAAATTAATAGCTTTTCCCACCATGATCAAACGACTAATGAAAAAGGTCTATTTTGCACAGCTAGTGGATGCTAATATTTAAACAAACAAACAAAAGAAACCTTCACGAAAGACAAATGAGTCCTGGGTTCTGATTCTGCTCAGTAAAGTTATTTAACTCAGGAAACCAAGGTGCACCTATTGACTGTGGTTAAACCTGGCTAAAATGTAATGTATTAAAACCAAGGTGCTGTGAAAGCACGTGAAGAAGCAGCCAGAGAAATGCATTTTGTTTCAGGATCAATTTACAGGCAAAGACTAGAAAGTTTGCATACCTCATTGTCTGAGATGTTCTCTCTTTGGCATGGAAAAGAAACACAGGTAGTAGGTAGTTTTGCCAAGCTCTGCTCCCATTAATAGTGTTCAGATGCTGAGGGATTATGTATTAGAATGACAAAGCATTAAGCAAATACCTGCCTCACTCTGTGGAAATAATTAAAATACAAAAGAGGTTTCTTGAATAAAGCATAACATTGCCTTAAAATAACCCAGCTAGTACTCCAGATTACCCTGATGGAGGACTAATTATTTTAGCAAGAAAACCATCATGCAACTTAAACTGATTTTAGTAATGAAAAGTCAGTTAACCAGGAACTTTTTATTTCAAGCATGATTTTACACACATTTAATCAACATGAAATTCCCAAGAACTTTTGTATTGCAAGGAGAATGTGGTTAGCACCTGCTTGTCTCTAACGCAGTCTGGCTCCGCATAAACCATGGAAAAGATATGACAGGCTTGTCCTAACTGCCAGATATGCTTACCTTCCACTTTGACATGATCAAAGATAGACTGAGACTAAGAGCCTGGAGAAAATTGACAGATTTGGTTTGATTTGTACAGCTCTTCTGAATGTCTCTTATTTTTGGCTGTATACCTCATGGTAGCAGTGAAATTTTCGCTCTGACCCATTTGCAGGAAGGAAAAGTTCACTAAGAAAAGTCACTCTCATTGTATTTTGGCATGTCTGCTTCCTCACTCTCCTAAAAATTAGTTTTTCTTAAGGTCCACAGAAGTTTTCCAAGCCTTAAAAGTCAGGGTTCGTTGTAGCTAAGGTTTTGTTTGAATTGCAAACACCTGGCATTGCAAAGAGACAGAAAGTCCTATGCTGCATCTTCACTATAGCTGATGGTGGCCCCAGCAGATGCCACCTTGCACCTTCAGCAGCGGTTGCAGGTGGAGGAACTCTGCAATTGCAGTACCGTTTTATGTGGTTTATTCACACTCACAGCTAGTTTCTGCTGGGGCTTAGTCACACACGCGAAACCCCAGGGACTTCTGAAGGACAGAGGAGAGCAGAGCTCATTAGTAAAAGCTCTTTTCTCACGAGCCACACAGGCAAGCAAAAGAACAAAAAACAACCCCAAACCACTTTCCCACTTCTGCTGAACTTTTCTGCTGAAAAGGTTGGCTTGTCAAGAAGCCACGATCCATGACAACCCACTTTTTCTCAGCCTCCACATAACGGATGGCCATGGATCATTACTTCAGGATGGCACCAAGACTAGGTTTGTTGCAAATGTTAAGTAATGAGCTTGTTTTGGCCTGGGAAATTCCTCTGAAGGCAAAACAAAAGATTTCTTCTTATCAAGCCTGTGTGATCGGGATATTGAATACGACTCCCCTCCAAACACAGCTGGGAATAGCACAAGAAATAGCCAAGCTGGATTCTCCAGAAGATTTTGCATCTAGGGAGCATCCGCTACGGCAAAATTACTTTCAGCTCCTGCATGGATTCCTTAGATTCGAACAAATATTCTGGTATTACAGAGTGGCTCAATAACTCGTTGCAATACCATTGTCACCCATGCTAGAGATTCTCCTTAAAATTACAGGGGTTCTCTGCTTGTTTTTACTGCCGGAAGATTTTTAAAATGTATTTATTTTGGTGGGGGGGTGGGGGGGTGGGAATTTTTATAAAGAATTCCTGTGAAATGCTTCTACTTGCTATCATGGCACAACGTTTGCTAAAGCAGGTGTCATCCGTAATTTTTTGTTTTTCTTAAAATTCCCACTCCTGGAGTCATGCGAAGGTGGGATAGCTGGTCGTTTTTACATATATATGCATGACTCAGTCCTCTGCAAAACTGATCTGTGTCAACTGGTCCGTGACAGGATGGATGGAATGTTCCAGCACTAGAGAAGATCAAAGCAGAGAGAGGTGAGGTGACAGCAAATGAAGAGAATATAGAAGGTCACTGACATAAGCTTGCTGATATAGCAAGTTTCTTAAAAAATGCTTTGCAAAGGCAAACTTTCTGTACTGCCTTGCAAATGGGGATGTGGAGACATAGAATTACTTGCCCCAAGGCATTGCCCGTGTTGTAGACAAAATAGATCTTCATCTCTGGAGCCGGAAGGTTTTCTTCCTAGGCTATTCCAGAGAAAAGGCTGAAATAAAGAAGAAAACAAAAGTATTTTCTTAGCTGCAGTTTAGAAAAGAAATACAGAATTCCCTGCTATCTTGAATGAGTGCATATAATCATAGCGTGGTTAAATCTAATAAAGGAGCCCATGTGCCACCACCAGCAATACTCCTTTTGTAATTGCCTCCAGCTATTGCTAATAGTAGTTCAGATTGCAATTTCCTTGTACTGTATGTCGATATTACTGGATCACAAGTGAGGAAACAGGAAGCCTGATAATCAGTTTCAGTAGCTATATAGTCATTTAGCTTGTGAGTTCAGCAGTTGGAAAAATTTTAAACTTCAGCTCCTGTAATGGCAACCCAGAATTAAGACAGAGGTACCAATTTCATATGTACTGTACACGTGTCCACTTGCCTGTTGTGACTAGGAAACTCACAGAGTTTACAGAGGAAACTCACTTGCTAACAGGAATATTCCTCACAAGAATAAATTGCAGTTGGATTGCAGCTCCAGTATAGTCTCTGCTCTTCAAATTCAGCTTATGCTGTTGTTATGGTGTAAATGATTCAGATTCAGCCAGCCTTAGGAGTAAAGGCAAAAGGTCCTGTACATTAAGGTATATTAATTTCTTCTTCTGAAACGAATGTCTGGTGTCACGTAGCAAGCTGCAGCTTTATGATGCTGTAGCACAGACCAGGAAGAAGTGAAACTCCTCTCAAATAAACATCTGTTGAACAAGGTGAGTGTGCTTCCTCACAGAGCCTCTTTGGCCAGTGAGTGTTGGTGGACATGGTGGTGGTGCCCACACCTAGCTCTGCTGCCTGTCCCCATCACGGGTGGGGATGGTGCATGCACTGCACAGCATGTGGGTAGCAAATGTCTCACCAGGAGAAGATCCTATATTGTTTTCGACTATGCAAAATGTGCTACCATTTTTTCCTGAGGAACTCAGACCCAGGCAGGAATTAGGCAGCAGTGTCCAGAGGTGACATGGTGTGCTCCTCCCACATCTTCCCCAGAGGCCCCGCGTCCCCTCTGCTGTCACCTGATGGGAAGGGATGTACGAGAGAACAGGCTTGTTGAGAGCGAGGATTGCCTAGGAGCAGTTCATGTGGCTTGGCCCCTCTGTCCACTCCAGGGAGGGAAATCAGGTGTGTCTGGTCTTCGAGGTATACACATCCTGGCTGGCAAAGACGGTCCCAGGTGTCTTTATAATTCAGCACAGAAGACCATGACCGTGGAAAATACGTGTTTGTCATCCCCTTAAAGGCAAGGGGGATTGCTTCTAGAAAACAGAAACTCTGCCATGTCAAGGTAAGCGTCCATCAGCAGAGGACTTTGACATGGGTCCTTGCTTTGTGTAGCTGAGATTGGAAATCAGACAGGTTCCCAGAGCCATCTGCTGCCCTGAGGGGCTGGTTGCCTTCCTGCTGCAGCCAATCCTGATTTTAGCTCTTCCCCGTTTGCTCCCTCAAGTACAGATGAGGACCAGCAGTGAGGAAGCACTGGAAGAAGGACTGAATTGGGCTCCCCTCCTCTCTTCGCCTGACCCTCCCATCCTGGTCTGGCATAAGAGCAAGCTGCTGCTGCTGCCCTTGAGTCATTTCTTTTCTGGTTGACAAGAAATCTGTCTTCTCTTTTGCCACCTCAGCAAACCTGTGTGGAAGTACACGGTTATGCTGTGTTCTTTCCAGCACAGTCTTGGTCCTGGTTTCATGCACTGGGAAGCAGAAAAAGTCAAGCTTCCCCTTGACTTCAGAATCAGAACCTAAACTGGATTAAAATGTTGCTGCTTGAATTTTAAAATGTTGTTTTCCATGACATGATTATGTGACCTACCTTTGTTTATTATAAATCTAATACCACAAGTTACAGTTCAATGAATTCACATTTTATTTGAAATTTTTGTCTGAAGTAGCCTAAAGCTCTTCAAGAAACAATTGCAGAGAACCATATGAGAGCTGCTAATTTATAATCTGCAGCATCACAGCACAACTAGCTTTTCATTTGGTTAAAAGGAAGTGGTTGCTTAGAACAACAAAGCAAACCATGTGTCCATAGTTTATATTAAATGCCCTTGGTATTTATTAGGGGTACACAATGTATCATCTTGAAAATATTTATTTTCTTGTAATTTCAACAGCAGCAAAACAAAATAGGAAGTAATACAGTGTCATCCCTTTGCCAGACTGTAGCAGATCTTGGGACAGTTTCCTGTTGAAAGAAAATTTGCGATCCCAAGTCTGGGTATTAGCTTAACGTAACTTGTTTGAGTGTGCACACCAGCCCCAAACACAGAGATGCTCTCAAAGAATGTACAAACATCTTTGTACCAGGAATCTCACACCAGATGCCAACATCTGGTTCTGCTGTGTTCAGCCCCTGGGCTTTGGGGAACTTCTTCCCTATTTGGACACCTTTCCAGTTGTGCTCAGGAAGTATTTTGTCTGGAGGAAAGGCAGAGCCACAGAAACCTGTGGAAACAAGCTGCTATTTTGTCTTGAAAAGACACCAAGAAATTGCTAGAAGGTATTTAATTTTCTCTGCAGTCCACATGGCCTTTAATCTGTTTAATCTCTGGTCCAGGCAAAAGAAGATGAAGTATTGGTTCCTTGCACGCAGTTGCAAAATTCACTTCAGGAGAGTCAGGATTCAACCCACGGAGCCAAGCCCTGATGCTCCAATGCAGAACAGTGTTATGGGCTGATTAGTACTGAAATGCCTCCCAGGGCTTGATAATTGCTCTATTGCCCTCAGCCTTGGAAAAGCTTGGGACAGATTAATCACAAAACACAGCTCATTGCACCTGTTATTTTCCCCATTCGCTTTTATGGAAAGTAACCCTTCTTTTCCCCAGTCTCAGAGAGGCCGTGCTGGAAGGAGACAATGGCAGCAGAGGATGCTGGATGCAGTCAATACTAGCACAGCGTACCGCCTCAAGGCAAAGAGGGGAAGACAGGGAGCAATTCTGTGGTAGGAATAAATATCTGTGGCACGAAACCTCGAAAAGTATTTTCAGCTAGAGCAGATCTTGCTTGGGACAGATGGCTAATGGTCAGTGGAGCCTTTGGGCTCCAGAGAAAAGTTGATTCTATCCTAATTTTTTTCCTGGACAAAGGAAAACTTGACAGTGTTTCACCATTAGCAGCTGCAGAAACTGCAGCTTCAGGGGGACAGTTAGATCTCCATACATTGGGCTGTAGAGCCAAGTGCTAGTACTAACACAAGGTTTTAATGACTGAGGGAAAGA
>NW_010400910.1:159991-168101 GCF_000710305.1 Buceros rhinoceros silvestris
TGGTTCTTGTAGCTCTGCAAATTTCAGGAAGCTTTAATGTGCACAGATTTTATCAGAACCACTGATATCACTTTGAATATTAAACAAACTTCTAAGCCTGTTAAGTCTTCAGCATGTCTTCAACAAAGACCAAGGAGGACGCAGTGTTTGTGCAGAACAGTTAGTTTGTGGAGCTGCTGGAGAAAGCTGCACTGAGCCACACTATCCAACCTGACAAGTCATAGAGCCTTTCAGTGTCTTATTTCCAACCTGCTCAGAGCGAGACAAGATAAGATGTGCCTGCTGTAATCCCTGGTGAGGACCAGCAGCTCGATTCTGAAGTGCAAACCTCTTAATCTGAAAAATACTTCAGCAGAACAACAACCCCCAAAAGACGAAAGGTTGTTCCTATTGCTGCACATTGCCAACCCCTGCTATGAAGTGACAGCGAACACACAGAGGAACACTCATGAAAAAAAGAGAGTTGGTTGGGCTTACTGCAACTTCTAGTTTTCTTCTCTGACCCTACTCTGCAAGTGCTATTTTCAGTTTCATAGTTATGGTGAGAAACATGGTGTGTTTTGATTCCTAATTTAGCCTGTTTATCCTGAGAGATTCCAGGATCTTCATTTGAAAGATAAATTCAAATCTTGTTTTTCCTTTGCAGAGCACATTCCATAACGAAAACATTGCATGTCGTACTTCGTTACAGGGCTTGGAAGACCTTCACAACCATAAATTTAGGAACTTGAGGAACACAATGGACTTCAGGATGGAAACAAGCCAGTTGGCCTATCTGGTCAGGTCCATCCTTCTGTTTGAATTAACAGCTGGGTTTCACAGTGGGAGAAATCCGGCAGTTCTTTCTCAGGCAGAATTCTCACAGTTGGATTTGCCTCCAACTGTGGTAGCTAGGGTGGGAGGGAGCACAACTTACTTTGTTATTTTGTGTTAGCTCCCTGGGTAAAATAATTCCAGTGCAAGTTCCATAGGACTTGGACCTACCCTGTTTTTTAATTTAATGACCTTAAGTGTAATAAGAAAGACATTCCCAGTTAAACAGAGACAGCGGGTATGTACTAAGTTCTTTGTGCATTGCAGTGCATATGGTACCCACGTTCTGGAGAAAGCAATTAGAAGCTGGGTGCTGAGACAAAGTAAAGACACAGGACCATTAGTTGCTCTGAGAATGCTACCTAGGAGATGAGTTGCTGACACACTTCAGCAGACTGTGAGTAGAGATGTTGGGTATAATATGCAAAGTTCAGTTTCACACGTGCTATTTCAATTCCAAAAGTAATTGTACCAAAGTTAATGGATTCGCAAGGATTTACACCGGCACAGCAGGGAGGAGAACATGCCCCAGAGAAAAGAGAGAGGGAAGAGGCCGGCTGGAACGAGCAGCACAGGATTTCTGTGTGTTGGGTTTGGGATCTGAGCTGCTGATCACGGACAGGGAGTTGTGTCACATTGCCAGAGGTGAAGATTAAAGCCCTGTTTGCTTAGGGGCATGTGGGCTAGGTTCCCTCTTTTGCCTGAGCTTGAGTGTGTGGGACTCTGGGAAGATGCTGCCCTTGATTTACAGTACAGAGACTTGATACCCAACCCCCAAGGGCTCTTGCACTGTACCGTTCACAGAGTCCCAACCAGCTCTGTGCTACCAGATGATGTGTAGCAGAACTTTTCCTTCAAGGCCTGTTCCCTTCCCCTCTCAGTGTTTCTTCTCTATCAGTACAGAGTGAAAAAGATGTAAGAAATTAGGACCTGAGCAGGCAATCACTGCCCAAAATGAAAACCCTCTATGACCAGAAAACGATGCAAAAATCCTAATTCAGCTTTGAGGGAGCATGCAGATTGCTTTGCAAGGTAGCTGAGGACCAACCTTCTGTGCAGCTGAGGACAGCTGAGGCAGCCCAAGCAACAAGATGGAGCACAACAAAGCAAAGGCATGGGGAGAGCCAGCTCTCCAGCGTGGTTTGACCTTCAAATGCTCCTTGAACACTTCAAACAGCTTCTGTTTATATGGGGAATTAATGGGTCTCAACTAATAGGATATATCTGATTGGCAGGAAAATTGGGGAACTTGGTTTTACTGACAAAGAAAAGGTTTGTTTTCAGCTATCCTAATTTGCATTAATTCTCCCCAAATCAGGAGGGGGTTCTGCTGAGGCAGAGGTTCCCATAGGTGAGGTCAAATGCTGGTCTGCGCTGGGTTGTTATCTGGCCTCTCTTCACTGGTGATGGGGGAGAAAAGTGCTGCATCCTTGCCCAAGTACTTTGAATTTCATTCTGAGGCACAGCATCATCTTGCTGTGCAAAAACCACTTTTGTGACACCAATGACAAAAGCACAAGAAATAAAATCATTAGAAGACAAATCACTGCAGGATAACCTGGTGTTGCTCCATCAAAATCTTTGTTTTATCATGGAAGACCTTCCTTTAAAAGGAAAAACAAACAAAATACCCCAAGGTCCCTCAGTGAGGCTGAGTCTAGCATCTTCCCAGAAAGAAACCTTTCATCTTTCCTTTGCAAAGGTATTTATGATCCTAAAAGGAGAGGACAAAAGGCTTGTTCTTCCCCTGCCTTGCCCACCAGCCCAGCAGGGAGGAGCTGCTGTTCTGCGCTTGCCTCCCCCCTCATCCTGAGCTAGGAACAGGCAGTTTCAGCCCCCCAAGGGAAGCACCTCTTTTGAGGTTGGGAAATCCATGGCTCATTCTGGGTACCTCTTTGCAGTCAGGAAAACCCATCGAGATGAGGAATTGAGCCAAACACCAATACCTGTGCTCACTTCAGCTGCTGTGCACAGCCTAACCAGCCCAGTGATGGCCTTGGTGGGGTGCAGACCCCTGCCCTGCGCTGCTCAGCCCTGCCCTCAGCTCAGCTTTTAACACAGAATACTCACCTGCATCGACACAGGGCAAAAAGAGATGTTCCTGTGAGATTTTCTTTTTCTTTCATTATGGATTTATGCAAGTGGCTGACAGGCTGAGGTGGAGCTGAAGAAATAGGTCTGGACTCAGAGTGCAGGGACAAAAAGAAAAAAAACTAGACTTTTTCCCCCCCTTCCCTGAGAAAAGGTAATTTACGTAAATTTATCCATGACTAGCATATGGCAATAGCTCACAACTTTGTTAATGGAAACCTGGTGATCCATAACACTTGTGTGGGAGACATTTGCTCGGGGGTAATACAATATTAATGTTAATATCAATGATCGATCAGAGGATTTGCAAGAAAGGCATAAAGTATTTAATTATAATTACATTGGGAATGGCTTTGTAATGGCTACGACATTTGAATAAGGTCACGTCTAGCCCTCACCCCTGTTATGTTGTTCTATATTAAATGCCATTCACTTTAAGTGCTGGAAACCTTTCTGGAGTCGTCAGAATATAATATACTGGGTAAATTGAAATATGTCCCTTCATTTTTTGAAATATGATTGATATCCTTTGCAAAACAAATGTTAACACCTATTTGTACACAAATTTCTTTGATTATATGTTAGGAAACTCAAGTATGACAGTCTCTCCTAGCAGGCACTTTACTGTGAGCAAAGGACATGGCTATTTGTGAATATTAATTCATCTGACTGAAAGTGGTGTTGGCTCTCTGCTGCAGATCCACCCGGGTGTATTTCTGCCTTTATCCTATATTGCTCAGTGGCCCTAACTGTAACTCCCTTGGTCTCAGTGGCACACTGTGTTCACCTGGGTAGGAAGTATGATTAGTAGGAAGTTTCGCTGTCATTGAATTGTGTTTTGCTAACAGCATTAACACAGAACGCATCGTAAGAATCATATTTGCACACTTCACAGGAGAAAAATATATATTTCAAATATGCTGCAGGTGTGTACTGTAACTATCAGCCTAACAGCAGCATCAACATGTTTAAAACAATGAAAAACAAAATCTGCATAGAAAGCATGAATATATAAATGTAGGTAGGATCCTAGAGGTGCACACATGCCAGCCCCCATGTGAGTACATGCAGACATTGACGTACGAAATGAGGACATGCTCTTCCCACATCTATTTACTACAGAACAGAAACACCAAAGGAGCAAGGCCTTGTCCCTCTTCAAATGAGAATCCGTCTGCCCAGCAACCCCAGAGGTTTTCTTCTTTTTCTAACATCAGTGTAAACAGCAGATCAGTCAGGTCTGATGAGTCAAATTTTGCTTTCAGATAATTGCCCAGAATGACCATTGATTCACAGATAATTGAAAGCTCCCATTTGAAGGCAGAACTTGGTCACCAAAACCATCTCTTCAAAGTTTGGAAGGCGTGCAGTGATGTAACTGACATGATTTTCCATCTTGTTTTTTTCTGAAGAAGCAGCAAAGACTTTTGCATGCTATAGAAATGCCTGAACATAGCAAGTTTTATAGTTTACCAAAAAATGAGCATTTATTACCAATCAGTGTGAAATACCACTGATGTTAAATTTTAAGTATATGGCAGGAGTTTCAGCATCATGACAACATTCATCATGCATTTTTACAACATGTAAGTGCAGTGATATTGCTTCCTTTCTCAATAACATTATATAAGAATATATAGTATAAACATACAGTATATATTAGACACAATGTAAAATAACTTAGTGAAATGTCAAAGCTTCTGCATAAAAATTCAAGTCATGCCTGAGCATACCTCTAGCACAATTTTGCTTAATCTTATCTCATATACCTTCATTTACCTTTAGTTCCTGTTGCAAAGATAATTTTCTCTCTCTGTATGTAATTGCTTAAAACCACCAGAGTCCTCGGGGATTTTTTTCTATTATCTGCAGTAGGTGAAGTTTATAGTAGCCCAGACAAATGCCGGATTTTGCGGAGTCTCTGCTAATGCTGCCGTTAGGTACTGGGAAGCGATTCGTCGTGAACAAGTTGTATGAAAGCAAGTTCTTTAACACTTGCTGCAGTTCATCGCTGTTCATCAGGTTCTGCTCTGAAATCCCCCACCGCACGTCAGTGGTGGTGAATCGGCTTTCTTTAGAAGTGGAGCTCATGATCTTACCTCGCTACCTGTAAATTACGAATCTCACCGGCTTTGCTGAAATCATATCAAGTACCACTGTGGTAATTGCTTCCAAGAAAGATCAATAAAAATCTATTTAATAGGAATATACAACTTGTCTCAAAGCAGGTAGGTGGAAATTCTGGCTTTGGTCAATGCTGGATACAGCTCCTTGCAAAGCTGAGTCTCCCTTCACACTTGCTAAATGTATTCAAGGACTTCCCTGCAGCACCTCAGGAAGTGTCTGATGGTGCAAGGGGTGAGGGTTATTTTCTTTAAACCAAGGCATTAAGAAGCTCTATGCCTCTGTCACATTACCCATCAAAGTCAACCAGAGTTCAACAGCCTTGCAATTAGCTTGCTTAGAATTATTTTGAATACTTCACTCCAGTTTAAACAACGCTACCCTGAATATCAACAAAAATATATTTTAAACACTCATTAATAACCACATTTTCTAATTAAGGGTGAATTAAAGCTGCACAACAGTTTGAAACATGATGTTAACATAAAAAATAAGGGAAGACAGAGTGATTTTCTGTGATTGCTTTTAAGAAAACAAAGTACTCCCCTTACATTCTCGGCCAGTGTAAGTCGACAGAATTACACTGTTTTAGATCAGCTTAAGTTCTGACCTATATACTTCAGTGGAATTAATCCTAATTTCCACTAGTGGGACTGGAATCAAATTCATTTTGTCTTTAATAAAGCAACGGGTGATAAGTTTCTTCTGCATGAGAAAGGAAATTCTTCGTGTTGTTAATTGATGTCCACAACAGTTTAGAAAAAATAAAAGCCGGAATTTAATGAATTTCAAAATACTGAAAACCAACATCGGTAACTGTTATTTATGCTTTAATCTTAGCAAAGTTCCTTGGGTAGAAACAGAGTGTCAGCTGGTGAATCGGTAACCCTTTCTGAGTACTGCTCGGGAGAGGAAACGAGGAGGCAGGCGGCTGATTTTCAGTGACACGAGGCTGCTGAACACACCGTAACTCGGACTGTGTTACCACCAAAAAATAACGTCACATTGTCCAGAACTGGAGGTTAATTTGCTGAGCCTCCAGGAGATGGTATTTGTTTTCTTGCATATTATATTGAGATCTTAGGACAGGCAAAGGGTCGGGAGCTGAAAGGATGTAATCGATGCTGAATTTAATTTCAGAATCCGATTTTGCTAAGGAGGAATTGCTTAGGCTCTGCCTGCTGGTCATGCTGTTTGGAGCAAACCCACGAGGCTCCAGTAGTCTTGGGCCCGATTCAATTCTTTCATGTTTACTTTCAGCAGAGGAAATGTTGTTTAAAGTGGAGTCCATAGGAGACATGTCGGGGGATGAAGGACTTTTCCCTCTGCTTGCTCTCTGCTCCTTATGTTCCCTTTTCACATTCCTCCTCCTCCGTCTTCTCCTGTAATTCCCATTTTCAAAGAGATCCAGCATGGATTCGCATCCTGTTGCAAAGCTCCAATAGTTTCCTTTCCCCTTCTCATTCCCTTCTGTTCTGGGAACCTGTATTTATTTAAAGGCAGTTCAGTATTTGTATATGTTACAGATGCTGCTGCTTAACATCTGCATTCATTTACATTCAAGAATGGTGTAAACACACATGACAGGGCTTTTAAGACTATTCGCTTTCATTATACGAATAGGATGTGAACTCCATCCTCTTCAATTTGTTATCTATTAGCACACATCAGACAAGGATATACTCTTTATAATTGACAACTCCGAGAGATTTTACATGATTCAGAGCTCAGCTGTTTGTTTCCCTTCCTTCCTAGTGATGAGATTATTCCTGCATGTAATTTTTTAGCTGTGCACGGTGTGTGTGTAAATATACAGTTACTGATCTTACCTTTACAAAACAACTGTTAAGCGATAAGTTATGTCGAATGGAGTTCTGCCAGGCTCTCTGATTTGATCTGTAGTAAGGAAATTTCTTCATTATAAAGTCATATATGCCAGAGAGAGTGACTTTATTGGAAGGACTTTGCTGGATGGCCATTGCAATTAAGGCAATGTAGCTGAAAAAAGGAAAACTTGCTGTTACACCATTGCCTCACTCACATACTCAGTTTTTAGGACCACATGGGTACATGGGTGCCCATATCCTACTATCCGGTGGGTCTGCTCCCTTACCCGAGATGTCCCAGGGATAAGTCCAGAGCGGGGTCGCTGCCTCTCTGCCCCGAGCCCCGGGGATGATAGGCAGGCGTTACTTCCAGGCAATTTAGTCCCAACTGGGCTGTTTGCCCTGGCACTCAGTGCGGAGCGCTTAGATAAAGGACGATTACAGAAAGATCACCCACCTCTCAAACCCCATCAGAAAAGTTTCTCTGAGCTGGAAGGCTGCAGTGAGACAACACAGTCTCAGGGACACTGTCACTAGAGACCTTGCCTGCTCGTGGACAGGACCTGTGAACATCTACACAGTGCATCTTTCCACCACACCAGGGGTTATCTGCATTCGATTCACCCACTAACATGTTGCACATTTAATTCCCTGTCTCCCAGGGCTCCTGGAGACCATCTGAGGTCTGGTGGCTGAACGGCATGCCAGAGTTGCTGTGACCCCACACGAGAGGAAACAAATCATGAACACTTCAAACACAGAGAGGGGGAGATCTGCCTGCTCCGGTGCCTGTGCTGGGGCAGACCCACTGCATACAGCTGGGAAGAAATCCCCATGCTCTCCTGAGAGCTGTGATCCCACCATCCCAGAGCTCAGAAATCTCCCCAGTGATGGAGAGACTTGGAAAAACTTCATCTTACCTGTACGCTGGTCTGGTGAATTTTTTCTCTTCATCAGAACTACAGGTAGGATAATCATCCCCATCATAATTAAAGCAGTTATAGGGGTACTGTGTGTTGTCAAACATCGTCCTGCTCCTTGCTCAGCTCCTGTGGAGTGAGAGAGATGGAGTGATGTTTCTCAGAGCTTGGACTCCCTCCTCCCTTCTTCCCTCCCCTCTGTCTGTCTCATTCCCTCTCTCCCCCCTCCTCACACTCCCTCTACTCCGTGCACACATACTCTCCGTGATGGGGTGGGGATTGTTTTTGCAGTTCTCACGTCCCAGACAGCCTGTCTGTTAGGATATTATATTGGGG
>NW_010400910.1:168268-168609 GCF_000710305.1 Buceros rhinoceros silvestris
CGGCCATGCGGGTGGTGACTGATGGAGCTGATGAATTGGGGGTGAACCTTTGAACCGGGGTGTGCACCGCTGGTAGCTCCGCTCAGCTTGCTGGGTGGTCCGGTCTGGAGAGGAGCCAGCGCTCCCCCCGCCACATCCACAACGTGACAAAAGCAAACAGCATGGTGTTAATAAATCACGCTTCAAGGTCTCCACTTGAAAATTAAACTTTGAGAACAGAGTGCAGCCCCCCCAGCCCCCGAGCCCTCCCCCTTCATACTTTTCTCTCCCCTACGAAGCAGGGTGGCTTTCTTATTTATTTATTTTTAGAAATCCGACGTACAATAAACAGACGTTATTGG
>NW_010400910.1:168781-169080 GCF_000710305.1 Buceros rhinoceros silvestris
GATCTGCAGTCCATAATACAGTATAATAGACATAAATTATATTTCCATGACTAAAGGAAAATGTGTATGTTCAAAGAGAGTAGAACAGAGGGCTGTGAGGGACTACTGTCAAGCAGGAAAGTAAAAGGAAAATAGCTGTAGGCAGGAGAGCTGCCTGTGTGGGCTTTGATCTGAAGGATGAATTAGACTAATAGCCCTGTGTGTTGGCATCCAATACCGTAACAATTTAATAGTTTTTCAGTGCTTTGGAGTGTTTTCCAACAAGTGATGTAAACCAAAGGCATCACGCACTGTTTCGG
>NW_010400910.1:169213-173650 GCF_000710305.1 Buceros rhinoceros silvestris
TGGGGAAGGGGTGGGGAGGAAGAACTGAAAAGGTGTATGCCACATAACAATTAAATTATTTGAAGACAGCTCTGTCTCAGGAAGTAGCCCCAGGAGGAAATGGGTATTGGAACAGAGAAAGCAAATTGGTGTGCAGAGGTACCTGGGTGAAAATATAAAAGCAGAACCACTAGCAATGCAACTTTTGTTTTCCAAAGTGTCTTTCATACACAAAGTATGTCCCCAAACCACTTCTGGAGTTAAAGGATACAATTAGAGGGAAATTCATCCAAGTGGTAAAGAGCCCTTTAAAGTAAGCCTTAAATGGCTCCTAAGTTTTGTCAAAGATGGACATGAGAAAGCTTTTTGTGTGGAATATAGCAATGCACTATAGCAGGGAGTAGGAATGGCATGAAAAAATAGATCCAAGAAGTATTTTCTTGGGAATATGAAACCAGAGCAGATACCCAAAATAAAAAAATTATGTCCACTCTAAAATACATCAGTAGGCATATGCATGAGGCATCCTCTGCAGAAGGAGCTCTTAATACAAAGGGTCAGCAACTGCTGCCTAAGGCATTAGCAGGGCTTTATATTTGGGAAGATAGAGCAGATTCAGTGGTGGCAACAAAATATATAATGTCTGATCTTCATATGCTGTCCAGCTGGACAGAGAAGGTTTAAAGTAAAGAAGAAGCTGGGCCACAGGCTTGGGAAAATTTTCCCTAACTAAAAATCATGCCCCTTGGGACTCAAGTAAATGTCCGCGATGATTTTTAGCAGTGGTTCTTCTCTTTGGAGGTGTTTCACCTCACTGAAATACCAGTAATTCAAACCGTCTTGCTTCTGATCTATAACAGTTTTTAAAAAGCAGAACTTCTGTCTCAGCGGCTGGTTTCTGAGACTAAATTCAGCAAGTGGAGGTGGGTCATAACAGCCAGTGCTGCTCTCCTTGAGCAGCATCTCGGGAGTGAGTGGGACCATGGGCAGGGGCAGCTTGGCATGATACATAGGAAACTCCTGCCATTGCCATTTGAATAACACATAATCAGCGGATAAATATTATTATTTCCTGATAGCCAGCAGTGGGCTGGAGGGTTTAGTTTCTGGCTCTAAAAATATCACTAAATTCACCTGCTGCAAATTCGTATAGACCATAAGAAGCATACAGATCATTGCTGAGTCCTACGAGGTCAGAAAGAAATTATGTATCATGGATCATAAACTTGGTTTTGAAATCCAGATATGCAAAACCATCCCAGTATTTCTCAAGGCATTTTCTAAAGCCTGCATGCTGATATTTTATCCCCAAATGAACATTTACGGTCCAATTATAATCCTTGAAAAGAATATTAATAAAGAAATGCTGACATGCTCTTACATGCACCGTGGTGGAGATAGCAGGTGCCATGCTTATGGTGGCAAAACATGGGGTACAATAGCTTTTTACTAGCATCTGTGCAGCCGTTATAGTTTAACTAGAGTAACTATAACTCTTCCTTGTCATTATCATAAAAGCGTAATTTTGCCAGGCTACTGTTTTCTTACATTGTATATTTTCACAACGCAAAGTTGTAAACCATTTGATTTGAGATTGTAAATAGGCAATAAAAATGCTGCGAATGAGTTCCCCCCCCACTTTTTAAATTGATATTAAAAAGTTATTTGCAATTTTTAAAATTATGACACAGATTATGAAAACTGTACAAGAAATTCAGACCGGTCGTAAATCCAAACAGGGCTGAATTATAGCTCTTTGGAATAACAGGAGGTACCTCACTGTGTGGGACTGCATGCTGACATCCCAGTCCTCTTACCGGTGTAGACTGGCATTTCCCAGCATCACGACTTCTGCTTTCTCACTGACCTGGGAGCCAGAGCTGGTTGCAGTTTAGGACTTTACCCCCAAAACTTTTAAATTTATTACAGAATCATAGAATTATTCGGGTCAGAGGGGACCTTTTAAGGATCAATTAGTCTAACTGCCCAACGCCCTCCATGACCAAGGTCATCTTTCGCTAGACCTGGTTGCTCAAAGCCCCGTCCAACCTGGCCTTGAACACTGCCAGGGATGGGGCATCCGCAACTTTTAGGCAACCTGTTCCGGTGTCTCACACCCTCATGATAAAGAATTTCTTCCTTATATTCAACCTAAATCTATCCACTTTTTGTTTAAATCAGTGGAAACAGGTGATGGCATTCAGCAGACTTTACATCACTCAACAGTAGTTTACACCACCAGTAAACTCCTGTTTTGTTTAGTACAGGATCTGCAGCTCTGTAGAAGAGGGTGGGGAAATGAAGGTGGTGGTAGTTACCCTCCCAGTTGCTCTGACATGGCATAAGGAGACGGCGAGTTCCTCAGAGTTGTCTGGGTATTCGGCTGTGATGGTCCTGACACCCCATATAAGGGATCTTCTGACATTCACCTCGATGACCTCGTTTCTAGGAAAGCAATGAGTCTTGCCACACTGTCCTCGTGCATTTCATCCTAAATTGCTCTGTGCTTCACCCATGTCCAGTGGTTAAAGTGCTTTCCTTTCTGCTTCTCTTTTATATTCATACGTAGAACTTTGTGGAAATACAATTTGCACCACAATTTGTGGGTTTCTGCTGGAGCTCAGTGAGGATTGTTTATATTTCCTAGCTAGGGGATTGTTTGGGGAGGCATCGCTCATCTGCAAGCCTTTTAGCTGCAGCAGTGTAAAACTCAGGCATAAAACACAGCACAGGTTTCTACCAGAATAGGAATGTGGATAAGAAATGTTCAATAACAATTCTGCACAATGAAGGTGGCAAATAAGAGAGCAACTATATAAAGTAGCTGAGACATATTATCCCTGCTCTAGCTAGATATGCAGATTCACCAGGCATATGAGAAAATCCACTGCAGGAGATGCTCAGTGTGTTTTGGTAGTGGAAAACAGGAAAAGGAGGGTTTTCAGAGTGAAAAGCTGTTTCTCCTACCTGCTCCTGGGTTATGACTATTGGTCGAAAAATGGGTGGTTTTTGGTTATGGTTCATCTGGCCAAGCTGAGGGATTTCCACAGTCTTGTGGAAGCCTGTGACCACATTGTCACCAGGATGAACTGTATTTTCCCTTTGGGCCAGGGATGAGTTCAGCTGATACTTTCTCATTTGTTCGGTGTGCACAGCTGGTGCTCCACTCCAATGCAATGGACTGTTCTCTTTTCTAACATTATCTTCCTTTCTCAGAGAATAGCAAATACTTTTCCAGAGAGAAGCTCTCAAACAAATGAAGTGACAACCACTGAGTGGGCGAGAAGCCAGGAGCTGTGGAGAAAGCCTGCAGGTTTGCGAGACCAGCTCCTGGGAGCACTGGGTTTCCTGGTGGGATGTGCATGCTGACATTTGAGGGTTGGCTGTAAGTAATATCACACAAATTAGCACTCCAGTGTGTTATTTCTCCTTTGCTTCCACAAGGTCATGTCTTCAAAGACACAGGAGGAGGGAGAACATGGACAGATCTTTAGCTTTTAGCCATTTATTAAGAAAAAATGTTTGTATTTTTTAAATTCATTTTCTACTTAAAACCAAAAGCAATGGAAAGAAAGTTTAAAAGAAAGTTTTAAAGTTTTATGAATGATTAAAATAGAAAGACCAGTTTAGGTGGGGCAGAATGGTTTGGGTTTTCAAAGAATTTTCAAAATTTTACATTCTGTCCTTGGTTTGCCCAGCACTCTTCTGCAAGAGGGATGCTGGCGGTTAAAAGGACATGTCCCTGTTCAGAGTTTGCCTGCTCATGGTTTGGTATTCTTCTCTTTCTCAGTGACATAAAGTTAAATCCTCTTCTTTGACTTTGCAGTAGGTGGGATAAACACAGTAGGGACGTACAGGTTTGCACAGGAGACTGTCCTTTACATTGGTGGGATTGTTCCTCCTCCAGCTGTGAAAGTCTCTGGAATCACGGATCTGTGAGGCTTTTGAGGACAAGTAGGAAGAGCTTGAGGTTTTTCAGAGGGAATAAACTGAGAGGTGATGCCTTTTCTTTGCCACATACCGCGCCCCTTGGACTGGCACAACAATCACGCCTTGACTCAGTTGACGCTTGTTTACCAAACCAAGCACTCTGCTGGCGCAGCTGCCAAACCTCATCCATCTTTGGTCATTTCTCATTTCAGCTATGTACAAAGTCATTTGGCTATAGGCATCACTTCATACACTGTTTGAATTCCGCACCAGGCACAGCTAATAACTTGGGCCAGAAAACTTGTTCCAGATGTAAATGAACTCCCTCTGCATTAACTGGAATCACACAATTAAAGCCTGATTATTTGTAAAACCATTTTGTTTTGTTGAGAGAATTAGGCGAATGAACACAAACATCCTGGCTCGCGCTTTCACACAAATGTCCATGTGCCGTTAAATTGTGCAAACCGGCACACATCGTCCTGCACATTTATTTTCTGCCATCACGGTTATTCCAGGGGGGAAAGG
>NW_010400910.1:174122-184337 GCF_000710305.1 Buceros rhinoceros silvestris
GGGGTGGGGGGTGGGGGGTGGCGTGTCATACAGGCACTTGACAGATCCATGACACGGTAAATTCAACCTAGTGTCAACCTGTCTCTCCCATCTGCCTGGCACACAGCTCAGAGTCAGCAAATTAGGAACCCTGCATTATCTGATACTGGAAAATGGACAAATGCAAGGCGAGCAAATCCAAGGTGCAAGCAAGTTTTGCCCAAGCTGGCTGAACGCACACGGTCCAGTAAGTGTGAAAATAACTGCCCAATGGCGATGCAGGTCGCTGGTGTCTCGATGGGTGAGGAGGTGTGGGAGCATATGCACAGCTTATCTAAGTCGTCTGTGTCTCCAGCCACCAGAGATGGTCGCCGTGAAAAGTTGTGATCCTCCAGAGACTGTTCAAATCAAGTCTGAATCAAGGGGCCATTTGCATCAAGAATCCCCCGACTCCTGATTCCTCCCTTAGAGAAGAGAAGCCTGTGAGTTTTCGTGGTGTGTGTTGAGCTGGGACCCACAGCTGTAGGGCACCGGCAGGCTGAGCAGCTGATGGCTGTTTACTGCCTCTTTCTGCACCCTGTTGGCACCTTTAGCATTACAAATCCTGCACCCTGGGGCACAGAAAGGGTAGGGAGAGGCAGCACTGTTAGGTTTTTGCTGGTTTTATTTTCATTTGAAATTAGTAATTCATTCCAGTTCACTTACTCATAACTCTCACCCACACATAAGTTCTCTGGGAGCTGCATGAACAATTCCAAAACAACGCAGATCAAACGGGCAGGACAAAAGTAACTGGAAACTAGCCTCTAAGTGAGTGCTGTTGCTGAAGAGGGGGATAGTAGGCTGAAACTCCTTCTTTATTCATAACTGAGCTGCAGAATTACCTCTCTCTGGGTTCTCCATCTACCCGTTTCCCTTAAGGCATGATCCCATTTAACTCCTCCATAAGGTGCAGTTCGTGGCTGGATAAACCTCCCAGGCTATTCCGGTTTTCCACAATCCCCATCTTTAAAATAGGATCACACTTTGTAAGATGTTTCCTACCTCTTAGTTACCAAGTGGTTATAATATTTCCCCATTACCAGGATGATTTTTTTTCCACATAACCCACTCCTAACTCATAGATTTGATTTGATATATTTCTCCCCATAAGTTAGCTCAATTGTCAAGGCTTTTCTTCAATCTGAAAAAATATTCATGTTTTGGTAATACCAGTTAAACGTCTCTGCTTCATTCCAGGATAAACACTTGATGTGTCAGGGACATCTGA
Source organism: Buceros rhinoceros silvestris (assembly GCF_000710305.1). Lineage (NCBI taxonomy): Eukaryota > Metazoa > Chordata > Aves > Bucerotiformes > Bucerotidae > Buceros > Buceros rhinoceros. The sequence goes on from NW_010400910.1 coordinate 175,372, forward strand.
TTACGTTTTCCTCAATGCCAGCTATAAGCCTTCTTCTCTTCCTCTGAATTTGAATAATCATTCACAGTTCATCATTTATCATCCTTCAGGTATTTGGTTATCTATAACATGAAAGTGACTCTCAGCAGAGAACCATCAGCTAACATTGTATTTTGAGGTGTCTGCTGATAGCTCCTTAAAAAGGCGTAAGCTCCCTTCTTGCTTTTCCATACTTTTCATCTTATGAGAGGCTTTCCAATGCACACAGCAGAGTCTAAAGAGAAATAACTTTGATCTCTGCCACCTGAAGTGCATTCTCACCATTAGTAGTTTCAGGTGAAATATCTGTAGTGCAATGCCAGTCTTCAGTTCTGCTGTCTTTAGGAAGGTTGGGAGCTTTGCTGTGTGTCTATTTGTGAAGCCATATTTTATGTTTGAACTGGGTAAGTGTGATAAAAAGAATATATAGATAAAAATACAAACCAGCTTTGTTTCTGCATCTTCTCATAAAGTTTTGACCTGAGATTATTTTCCTTTATCAGCATTTCAGTTTGATTGGTTTGAAATGTCTCTGGGATTTAAAAGTGTTGGAGTCACCTAGCAGTGCAGAAAGTTTCTCGCTTGCGTTATGCTCGGTGTGTAGCTGTCTTCCTTCAGACAGCTGGATTTAACAAAGTGAAACCTTTAAGAAGCTGAGTCTTTTAACAGAAGCTCAGTCTCTTCCCATTCATCTGGTGTAGGATGCTTTCATGGGTAAGTTCTCAACAAACTGCATATCTTGATTAAGAGTTGAAGATTTCATTATCTGAGAGTCAAGTCCTGTGTATTTTCTGACTAACCTATTTTTGCAGTAGCGTGTTGGACTAGGTATGTAAGCAAAGGAGTGGTTATCTACAAGCATAACTCTCAATGAGCATTTGTGAGAGTAGTTTATTTTTCTTTAATATCTTTCTTATTTTTCAAGTTGTTCATCAATTCCTGTGAATAATTCCAGGACTTCAGAAATACTGCTCCTAATCCTTGAGGTCTGAGAGATTTCTGGGAAAGTAATAGAAGATGACTTTTATGTATTTAACTGCTGGTTTGAATTTCTAGGCAAAAAGCAATTTGTGTAACTTCAGGAATTCAGGGACTCTCTCTTTGGCTGTATTGCTCAAAAGCTAACAAATAGGCTCTCGGAAATCAGAAGTGAGCAAAGTCAGCACTTCTACCATGCAAGAGATATTCCTAAACCCAACTGCTTATGTGCTCTAATACCAGAGAATTGTCCCCAGTGTGAAGAAAGTACAGCATCGCTCCCGAGAGCTTCAACCCAGCCTGATGCTGAAAGTGCTGTTGTATGAGGTGTTCTGCAGCATGATGTTTCGCAAGCACAGAGCTAGGTTTGTGCCCTCACAACATTCTGCAGCCACAATTCCAAGGGCATCTAAATAACCCAACGTTGTACTTGTAAAATGGAGCCACAAGCAAAGGACTTGTATCACTTGACATCACAGCAGCTGCTTGGGGTGAATGGGAGCAGAGAAGGAGGAGTTATGTGGGTGGTGACAAAGGGAGTGACGTGACCCAGGACACAACAAGGAATAGACCTATATTTAATAGCAGATCCTGTTGTTAATGATAGCCTAAAGTAGGAACTTCAGTGTTAACGTTTGTAGACTGGCCCATAAAAGGGTGATCAGTGGGTGGAGGTGAGATACAGGGACGATTTCAACCATTCTTTCTTTATAGCTGCCTGGGAGTCAAGCCAAATCCCGGGTTTTTTTTTTATTTTCTTCAATACGGGTTAACTTGGAAAAAAGATAGGCGCAATCACAAACAGGAATTTTAAATGCTCTGAGACTAGTGAGGACCGTGCTGATCCTCCAAAACAGGTACTGCCACTGCCCAACACAGAGTTAATCTGAAAGGAAGAAACAATGCAAGACAGTCCTGGGTATTTTGCTTCTAGTTTTATTTCAACCAAACAACATTGTGCCCATGCTAAACAGAGCAGCAGCGCTCTGCAGCAGCAGTTACCCTGCTACGTGAGCTGCCTTCTCCAGGGCAGTGTCCGACTGCAGGAGAACACGTACCGCTCTTTGCTGACCGAGTTGGGCTCAGTGGTGCTTGGTGCTACTTATTCAGCATTCTTCAGAAAGGCTTAGAACAGCCCATTACCTGACATGGGGCTCTGGGCTCCTAAGGGCAATTTATATCACAGAAGCAGCCTATAAACAGAACCAGCGTTGAAAATTGCTTGGACGTGGAGAGATGTATTGGTATTGACAAAGGACTTTGGGGTAGAATTAGGTTTTCTAGGAAGTGGGATACAAAGCAGCCAAATTACCACTTAAAATAAGCGGAGAATTCTGTTCTGGCACGTACTGCAGCACTGTGTGCTGGCAGTTGAGAAAACTGGAGCATGGGAGTTTTACAGGTCATGCAACGTACTTTTGAGCTATTCAGCAATAGCTAAACTTGGGCGAGAACAATTCTTTTTGTTCATTTGATTCAATAAGTAAAAATCAGATGCCAGGATGAGAAGATCATGGAAGGGCTGTCTGAACCATGAACATTTTGCATTTGGAAATACATCTCAACAGAAATCTTGGATCCCAATAACTCTAAATTCGGAGCATGCAGAATTCATCTCAGTCTTTCTGTGGTTAAGGGGCTATGTATCTCTTGCTAGCTTTTGTGGGGAAAACTTCTAAAAAAAGACATCACAACTATTTGTGTTTGTTTGGTATGGGGTTGAACGGCATCAAGCAGAGAGCCAGAGATGTATTTAGATTCGTTCCCCTGGAATATGGGTGGGGATGGACATGTTCTTAATTAAAACTTGGAGTTTAGAAGATTGTTTCCCAAGGTTATTTTTGGTTGCTGGAGTTTGGATCTGAAGCTCATTGCCTGGCTGTAACTCCAAGGCGTTCATATCTGATTTGGGCAATTTAGAACTTAATCTTCGTTTACAAGGGAAGAAGAGCAACCATTCACTTCACAAATTTCAGATGTCCCCGGTTTTCCTTAGGACAGTGCAGAGCTGTTTGAGCAATCAGTCTTACAAACGCATCTGTCTTGCAGCTTGTCAATATATTTTGTTAGCAGGTGAGAGGTAGACTGGGAAACCTCTGAATTTCCTTGGGGTGTCTAGGGAAAGGACAACCCCTTTGTGTAAGAGTACCCATCTGAAAAGTTTTTCTCATCCCATTGCCCCCCTCTGGCGTCACCTCCCCCATGCAACGGTGCTCAATGATACAAGATGTGCTGTGATGGGAGAAGTGATAGGAAGGGAAATAGTGATGTGTTGGAATAGGAACTGGGGATCACAGAGACAGATTCTGCAGCTTCCCACGAAGAAGATCCTGCTCCCCTCCATCTGCAATGGGAAAGACAATCCACAGGTCCTGCAGAAGGCAAAACATGCCATACCTGAGCGATTATCCATTCAGGGTTTTTAAACATGATTCAGAGTGGCTGAACAGCTGAAAATTCTTCATATTCAGAAAAGTAACTAACTGTTCCATTCTGAGGAAACTAATCCAGTGGAGCTCGTTAAATGATCGTAAGATCTGCATTACATGAGGTCGTCAACAGCAATTTGGCTTCAAGTTGTAATGTCAAAGTGCATTCAGAAACTGGTAGTACAGTGATGCTGGAGCACGTTGCCGCCACAAAAATGTCTGTGTCCTGGACCACGGCATCAGGATGCTCCCAGCAGAGTACTGGGACCTAACGAGGGAGTGCAGAGTCCACTGCCCCACTGCTCCCCTCTGGCCCATGCATGGCTGTGCTTTCTGCCAGCTTTGCACCCTCTGTGCTTACCTGGGTGACCCGAACCGGCTCGAGTGGGTTGGACTAACGGGAGGCCACAGAACATGCCAGGCTGAGCAAAAGTGGAGGCTTCCTCACTGTGTATTCCTTCAGGGTCAGCTGCTGTTCACTGCTCGGTATCAAATCCCGGTAACCCCTTGGAGGGAAAGACCCCAGAGGCTGCCTGCTTGGTTTCATTACATAGGAGCAGAGATGAAACCATCAGAGAGACCATTTCCAAACACAGCTGCTTAAAATGCTTCATGGTGCGTAATCAGGCCTTTTCCCCCCAGGACTTTCTGTACGAAACCCATTTAAAGATTGCACTCAGCTTCTGTGCTGCTGTGCTCCCTGAGGAGTGTCAAGGTCCTGCAAAGTTGAGGAACACGCTAAAAATCATTAAAACCGGAAAATGAGGGTGACCACCACTCTTCTGGCCATTTTCATCCCACTCCACCAACTTCTCGTCATTTTTGCCCAGAGAGGTGGTAGATGCCCTATCCCTGGAAACATTCAAGGTCAGGTTGGATGGGGCTCTGGCCAATCCGCTCTAGCTGAAGGGCATCCCTGCTCCCCACAGGGGTGTTGGACTAGATGACCTTTGAAGGTCCCTTCCAACCCAAAGCATTCTGTGATTCTGTGTTAGGCTCGTTGCATCAGAAATGAGAATTACATGAAGACATTGTCTATGTGCAGGTATTTGTGTATCAGGCAGGTTCTTGCCTCAACCTCTGGGCCTATTTCAAACAGTGTTTGTGGTAGTTCAGAATTTTATAGGTGCCCACCTTTCTAGCTGAGTGGTCCCGGCACTGGAAACTGGTTTTTCCTCTTTGAAAGAGAAATATTCTCCACTTGTCACAGTGTTTAAGAGTGGGTTGTTCTTTTTTTTCTTTTCTTCACAGATGGGCTCTAGCTAAGATTTCATGGATCCCCGCATAACCTGGCAAAAATATTCAGCCTTCTCTGAATGGTGCATTTGTTAATACAGTAGTAGTTGCTAATAACCCAATAAGAAACTGATTAATGGCTTGATAAATCAGTTGTTACACAGCAAACCAGTAAACACTTCCCCTGCCAAATAAGAACTCGCTATCAAGATTAATGTGAACTTAATAAGAGCACACACGCAGCTTCTGGCTCCAGATGGTGGTCTGCTTGCTGCAGGACATGCTTGAGCAGAGTGAACTCCTGAACATACAAAGATGATGAGGGTATGTACTTAAAAAGATGCAAGTGGGAGAAATGAAAGAGGTCTGTACACATCGTATCGAATAAAGGCTTCTTACTGCTTAGAGGTTGTCCAGGACACCAAAGGGTCACGGGAAGGGCCCGACGCTAATGAAGAGTTGGGTCAGGGTGGTGTCCCTGGAAGTGTTTCATCCTGCCGCACAGACCCTTGCCTTCGCGCACCTCAAGAGCAATTCGCACAGAGCCCAGAACACCTTTCCAATAGCAGCGGTTCCTGCGCCGGCAATAGCAAGGAGGCAGTGGGGGCGTGGGAGCATCCTGCGCGCAGAGGGGCAGAGGCACAGCTCGGCAGCGCTGGGACCCCCCAGGAGCGGTGCGGAGCTGGCGCTGGGTGCTGCTGCCGCCGCCCTCTAGATGGTGCACTCTGATAAAAAATTCCAGCCCAGACTGATTCTCTTGGATTGGGGTCTCTGCCTCTATTTCTGGGCAGCATTTAAATGTAATTGCATTTACAGGAGGGCGTATTGCCAATGACTGGGAACTGGAACACTGCACTTCTGGTAATTCCCTTAAGTGTCGGGGTGAGAGCCAGGGCCGTATGGTATATGCCTGTTTTCTAAAACCTGGTGCATTGTACTGGGCTGCACCTTCAGAGATTTTGCCTAAACTGCTCTACTTGATTTTTTTTTTTCTCCTTTATTCCAGGAATCCGTGTGAGGAAATGTTCCAAAGGTCAGACTGGGAAATAACACGGAGCTGGGTAAGAGACCTGGTTTAATGATTTTGGTTATTTATAGCTCAGAACCACAGGTTGATGACTGCAAATTTCTAGTAAACAAGACCAGTAGTGTATATGCTGTGCTGCGCTGCAGAGGAGATATTTCATAAAGCTGATCGCTGTCAAGTGGATCTGATTAAAAAAAGGGAAAGAAAATGGGAATACTAACATTCCAGTTCTTAAAATGCAAAATCTTCACTTGAGACTGAAGACAGCAATTGGAGGTGAAAGCCCACTTTTGATTCACTGATGAAATAAATACACCTGCTATAGTGGAAGAAACAACATACACCACATGAGAAAAAGTGTGTGTACAAATGCGCAGCAGCCCACACAAACTGGAGAGCATTTGGTCCAGAAAATATATGAGAGTGAGATACATATCCAAAAATCCAGAGCAGGAAGGGTTAAGGAAAGTAAAAGAGATAACTGATATTAAGTGAAAACATATCCTAGCAACATCACAGGCTTAATGTTAGGTGGAGATAATGAAGCTGACGTAGGCATGGGAAAGGGGGAGGTACCCAACAGATACCTTCTGTATTTTCTCACATGAACTTGGCTGGTACCTCCTGGTCCACCCAGTTAGAAAAATATTAGGCATCATCTGCTAGTGAAAGAATCAGATTTAATTTTCACCACTAAGCATCTCAGAAGAATTGGCCAAGGAAGTCTCCGGCCCCTAAGAATTGATTTTTGGGTAGGTTGAATGCAGTAAAGTCCAGGACTAGAGGGATGCTACTGTTAAGTCTGCACTTGAATGGGGCTGGCCATTCCCGTCTGGTGGAACATCATGCCATCCAAGAGGTGGATAGTGAATTCTATTAAGATAAAATGCATGCACAGGACTATAATTAATGCTAAATGAATAGAAAACACATTTCCTAGATAAGGCTTATGTTTACAAAGTTTGAACTTCCCCAGGTGTGGTCTGATTGCTGGACTGGAGAGTAGGGAGATAGAAGAAGGTTGTTTTGCTTCTTATCGAGCACCCATGACTCCAGTGGTGGGACTGTTTGTGTGTTGAAAGGTTTGGGAGTGCTGATGGGAGCTCAGAAGAGACTGACAATACTAAACTGAAAGTGTTTAGCTGAAGGAAAGGTTGCAAGGGAATGTGACTGCAGGATATATATAACATGGTGAAAAAAGACTTAGCACAAAAGTGACGCATTCAGACTGGAGAGAAGGCACCCGTGTTAAAAGAAGGGCGTCAGGAGAAGTTTCCAAGGGAAGCAGGTCACTTTGCCGTTTCCTCATGGATTCAGATCAGCTGTAGTTGCCTTTCAGGTAACTGCTTTGGTCAGATAATTACCGGGCTCAGCTTGGGGATACCTGGTGAAACGCTGACACAAGGAGAATCAGGTTTAAATCAGATCTAAGGTCCCACCTCCTGGCCTTTTCCTCTGAAGTAATGAAAATCATCTCTGAAGAAAGATTGGTAGAGACAGTGTGTGAGAGGAAGGGATAAGCTGGGGATTTCCTCCTCCCCAACACGTTCGAGTAACTTGAATTTAGTTGCTCTTATCTCAAGCTTGGTAGGTCTCTTATTCTGCAGAAGAAAATAACAATGTTTGCAAAGGACAGCCTTGCGAGGTTATTGAGGACATCCAGCCCCTGTGAGTATCTGAGGACATCCAGCCCCTGTGAGTATCTGAGGACATCCAGCCCCTGTGAGTATCTGAGGACATCCAGCCCCTGTGAGTATCTGAGGACATCCAGCCCCTGTGAGTATCTGAGGACATCCAGCCCCTGTGAGTATCTGAGGACATCCAGCCCCTGTGAGTATCTGAGGACATCCAGCCCCTGTGAGTATCTGAGGACATCCAGCCCCTGTGAGTATCTGAGGACATCCAGCCCCTGTGAGTATCTGAGGACATCCAGCCCCTGTGAGTATCTGAGGACATCCAGCTGGGTGCGAGCTGGTGCTGGCAGCCAGGTCAGATACAGCTGGGCTGGCACAATGTTACGCCTCAGCTCAGAAGCTTCATGGAAAAGCTTGTTCCCACACTTCAGCAATTCACTGTGTCCTCCAAGGTAACATGTCGCCTCCAACACCTGGCAGGACAACGTGCCACTGCTTGGGAATGGAGGCATCAATTTTGAGCCTGGGGAGCTGGAGAAACTTCTTGCCTGTGGACATACGTTAGTGGGGTTATGCACACCCACACCAGCAGCCATCCTGCCCAGCAAGCCATCAAAGCAAGAACTCTGGTGCTAGAAATTTGTGTGAGTGAGTTTTTGTGGGTTTTTATTTTTTAATCTTAAAATTTTCTTCTCAGTGCGATTCATTTACAACTAATTCTTCCTCTCCTGCCCTTCGAAGTGACCTTTGCTCAGACCTGCTGGCCTCTTCTCCAGGTTGCAAGGGAGACAGCATGACTGGAACAGCTGGGACTTCTTCAGATCAAGGAGCATGCTGGCAAAGAATATGGTTGGGTTTTGCAATACTGTAAGCTTCGGTCCAGTGGGTTTTTAAAAGTATTATCAGAAGTGAAAGGCTACATTTAAAAATGTATAAGCAGGGACTTCCAGCACTGCATGCCTTCATTCATAATTCACCAGCGCTCATTTCTAAAGAAGATTTGATATTTTTACAAGGTAAATGTACTTTAAAACCTTTCTTTACTTTGCAGTGAATGTGTGGTAAAGTGAACTTATGGAAAAGGAGAAGAGGGAAGCAAGGGTTAGAATAGGGTCGCCCAGATAGCCGTGAATGGATTGTAATCTTCACGTAATCCAGCGGTGATTGGGAAATGTTGTTGCATTCCCGTTCATAGTACAGCCTTGGGTTTGGTGCTGGCTGAGCAACCTTTCTGAAAGGATCACCAGAGTCCTAGCTGGTGACTGTTATTATCTGCACCTTTATGCCCAAAGCAAAGAAGCTTGTTGGTGGAGAGGATGTCATTCGCATCTCTCCCTGATGTGCCTCAGCCCCATGTAGCTGAAACCAGTTCAGCAGACTGGTCTGGCCTGGAAGTTGCACCAGTATGTCCTAATTCCTAAAAAAGACCTGTTGATATGTAGGTGCAAGAGAGAGTTCTGTAGATGCCAAACTAGCCTGGGTATGGACCAAATGGTCCACTGAGCATAAGCCCACTTTCTCAGTGCAGCCCACTTTCTTCCCATGGAGCAAAGTTGCAGGCTGAAGTTGTCCAGGTTTTCAACAACCTTCCAATGCATATCCTTGGAAGTAGAGACAAGGTTTTTCTATAACTCGCTGGGAAAG
>NW_010400910.1:184499-187448 GCF_000710305.1 Buceros rhinoceros silvestris
AGAGTTACAGCACGTTGCAGGTCACTGTAAGCGAAGCTGAGTGGGCAAGCTGTTGAGAAGTTGGGGCAGACATCAAGTCACAGCAGTTTAAGTCCAGTTGTGCAATATGGCTGTTCACACTTAGCTAAGCTACCCAAAGACACAAGCATGGGCATTGATTTAGCTTTTTTTGCAAAGACACAATACATTAATCTGTCCAAAATCACTGTCTGTGGCAGGAAAGGGGCTACAGTTCAGCTACAAGGTGGGTCTAATGTGGTATGTTGTAAGTGCTAGTGCTTAAGCACAACACAGAGCAGCTCTCTGGCTCTGGGAAGGCTTGGACTTGGCGTGTCGGATCAGTGCTGTTGTACCTTGTACCTTGAGGATCAGCTCCAAAAGAGCTGGAGTCTGGTCCACGAAGGCAGAAAGACTCTGGTGCAGGGAATGAAGCTCCCTGAAGAGAGGACACTTAGTACTGATGGAAGAACTTAACTTTACTCAAATCCATCATGCTCAGGCTCCTGCTAGCACCAACCAGCTGGGACCTGCTACGCTCCTGTTCACCAAGGCCCAGAGCTGGCACTTGCACAGACCTGAGCTGAGGGAGGGATACAGAAGATGTTTACTCTAACAAGAGATACCCACTGTTTTAGTCTCCACAGTAATTAGGAGCAAAGTACTTTTAAAGCACCTTCCCTGCACCTATTATATAGGCACAGTGTGAGGTGCAGCCATTAGTCAGACAAGCTGCTGGAGATAACTGCTAATTGAGAGCACTCGGACTCCCTCAAGTTTCCCTCCCTCCTTCTACCCATGCTGACATACATAATTTGTTCTGCACACTGGTTTTTGAGAGCGGGTTGTGGTTTTACACTTCTACTGTGCAGGGGATTGGAGGAAGGGACAAGCAGTGTTTATACAGTAATGAAGTGTGCATGTGCTCCACGCCCCGACCACATCTATGCAACAGCAGATGGACGCTGTGTGCCCATATTCCAGTCCTGCAGGAAGAGATAAGGGTGGGTGGCTGATAGGAAGCAACTGGACAATTTCTATGGGCTTCTGACTTTGAATGTCCAAATCTGTGGCCATCAGCTCACCCAAGCAGCATCAGTATAAAGAATATTTCCAGCTGGTGATGAAAAACTCAGCATGCTCAACTTGTTCACTTCATGCAAGATTGGGTGGCAACATTGGGTACTTAATACAGAAGGGGTTCTTTGCACTAGAGATACTCCTAGAGTCAGAGAGCCACTTGCGGGTTAAAGTGCTGCTCACTAGCAGAAATGCAGAGCAGGACTAGCATGAGAGCTGAAGAAAAATATTGCCATTGCATGTATGGCCGGATAAAATAATGGAAAGCACTGGAGCTGCAGCATAGCGGAACCTGAGTTAGAGGAATCAGTCAGGACTCATGTCACAGATGTGCTACCATGCTCTCGGCAACCTCTGGACAAGGTCAGTTGCTGCTACCTTGAACGCTGTGAATCAGCACTTTCTGCTTTATTTTCTGGCCAAAATTGGCATTTTCATCCTCATTTTAATTTTCTGCTGATGAGTTCATTCTTTTGCCCATCATGATCGTGCACAAAGGGTGCTATTAAGAACTTCATTAAGTCAGAATTAACTGTGAGAGACTTTTGACATGGCATACCGCTCTTAGGCACTCTTATCCTTCCTCTCTGTTGCAGACTCAGACGAGGCGAAGAGAGGCATTAGCTGCTCAGGCTCCTTTGTACAAAGGCAGATAGGACAGGGATAGTCCCCCGTGTTGAATCTGGAAGGGAGTGGGGAACCATCACTGGCTGGACCCAGGACAATTCCTAGTGTGGGTAGTTCCTGCTTGGTTTTGTGCCCAGCACAGTTTTACTAACCGAAGGGAAGTCCTTCTCGGGCAAATGTAAGGAAAAAAGCCTCTCTTGCCAACAAGGCCATTTGGGGACGCTCTCTGCCTAGGCTTGTTCTCATGGAATCATCAACCTGATCTGTTTCGTGTTTTGGTTTTATTTTCTTTCATTGCTCAGTTCTTCATCCTTTAGGAGTTGTCTAGGACTTAGTGATGAAAGCCTGCCTCGTTCTCTCAAAGGATCAAATCCATTTGGGCTGTTTTCCAGCCTCATTGATGTTTATATCTATTAATTGTTTTCCTTCTAATTTTCTGATTTCCTACGGATATCACAGAAAACCCTGAAGAAAACAATCTTTGATGAAGAATAACATTTCAGAAGACAAATTCCCACCTCCAATGTTTGTGGATAATTAGAGGATGGGGCATAAATGGCTTGCAAAGATGCGTTTTCATGTATTTTTCCTTCCATTACCTAATTTTCTCTATGCATTTTAGACACCCCAGGCTCTTTGCCATGCAAAAGACAGAGGTGACTCCCTCTACAGCCATTGTCCAGGTTCTGCCAACTGTCGTTTTAAGCAATAACAAATTTTTAGTGTGCCCTGTGATGATGACTCCTGGTGTTTATGTACTGCTATATCTTCCCATGCATTAGCAAGTGAGAACAGATGAACCCAAACACTTCCCAAGGCAGACAGGTCCAGTTTCCACAGATGGACAAATCAAGGCAAAAAAATGGAGTGACATCATGAAATTACAGGAAGAATAGAGATGAATTCTGGAACTGTAGATTCTCCTACCCTTGGCCCCAGATGAAGGTACACATTAATCTAATCATGGGATGTCACTTTACCTGAGTCAGGTAGAGGTTTTTGACTTTAACAAAGCCTGAGTTGGGAATTCAGTGGAAAAAGACTGAGTCACAATATATAGCAAACTCCTATTCAGGACAGATGGTATTTTCTAAAAGTGGCTGTTTACTCCTAGAATTACTCTTCTTCCTTCCTGTGGTGTTTCTTCCTCATTCTGTAGTGCTTCTGCCCACAAACTTGTCTTTTTCAGCATATTTCTGGTGGCAATTTTAAGGATCTTAGAAAAAAACCCCAGCTATAAAAAAC